>NC_064925.1:590927399-591230983 GCF_023897955.1 Schistocerca gregaria
CAAGTGGTGTCCAATCTGCACTAAAAACCAATTCAATGGAGAATCTGCTTTCTGGTCATACAACCAGATGACCCTGCTCTAAACAGAAAACATTTACACACATTTAACGATTCAAATACATTACTCCACTGCGAAAGAGATGAATATAAGTTATAAGGGTAACAATCAAAAGAAGCACCTAGGAAAAGAAAGAGGTCTTTCCTAATAACTCCAATACTCAGGATGCTTGGAGTGGTAGTTCCCATCCAACAAAATCACACTCCATGTTTGAACAAACATAGCAGTCATGAAACAGAATCTCCCTGTTGAGAGGCAAGAAACATGTACCACAATTTGTGCATGTGGTGACAAATATGCATCAAAAGTCGATTGAATGAGGAATCTGCTTTCTGGCCATACAACCAGATGACCTTGCTGTAATCAACAATCATTAACACACATTTCACGATTCAAATATATTATTCCACTGTGAAACTGATGAATATATGTGATAAGGGTAACAATCAAAACTAGGACTTAGCAAAAGAAAGATGTCTTTCCTAATAACTCCAATTGTCAGAATGCTCGTAGTAGTGCTTCCATCCAACAAAATTACACTCGAAAGTAGAACATAGCAGGCATTAAACGGAATCTCCCTGTTGAGAGGGAAGAAACATGTTCCACAATGTGTGCAGCACATTTATTATTTTTAGTGACAATTGCAATAAGATTTTTAAAAATAAAAACTAAATGAAAGAGATACCTAAACAAGAAGATTTATCAAATTCCGAACATTCGTTATTCAGTAAAGTGCATGTGGTGTCCAATCTGCACCAAAAGACCATTGAATAGAGAATCTGCTTTCTGGCCATACAACCATATGACCATGCTGTAAACAACAAACATTTACCCACACTTCACGAATCAAATACATTAATCCACTGTGAAATTGACGAATATAAGTGATAAAGATATCAATCAAAGGAAGCACCTGGCAAAAGAAAACAGCGTATCTAATAACTCCAATCGTCAGAACGCTCGGAGTGGTGATTTCCATCCAACATAATCATACTTGATGTTTGAATTAACATAGCAGGCATTAAATGGAATCTACCTGTTGAGAGAGAAGAAACATGTACCACAATTTGTGCAGCACATTGATTATTTTTAGTGACCATTGCAATAAGATTTATAAAAATTTAAAGCAACTGAAGGAGATACGAAAACAAGAATAATTATCAAATTCCTAACATTTGTTATTCAGTAAAATGCAAGTGGTGTCCAAACGGCACCAAAAACCCATTGAATGGATAATCTGCTTTCTGGTCATACAAGCAGATGACCCTGCTCTAAACAAAAAACATTTACACACATTTAACGATTCAAATACATTACTCCACTGCGAAACAGATGAATATAAGTTATAAGGGTAACAATCAAAAGAACCACCTAGGAAAAGAAAGAGGTCCTTCCTAATAAGTCCAATACTCAGGATGATTGGAGTGGTAGTTCCCATCCAACAAAATCACACTCCATGTTTGAACAAACGTAGCAGTCATGAAACAGAATCTCCCTGTTGAGAGGCAAGAAACATGTACGACAATTTGTGCATGTGGTGACAAATATGCATCAAAAGACGATTGAATGAGGAATCTGCTTTCTGGCCATACAACTAGATGACCTTGCTGTAATCAACAATCATTTACACACATTTCACGATTCAAATATATTATTCCACTGTGAAACTGATTAATATATGTGATAAGGGTAACAATCAAAACTAGGACTTAGCAAAAGAAAGATGTCTTTCCTAATAACTCCAATTGTCAGAATGCTCGGATTAGTGCTTCCATTAATGAAAATTACACGCGAAAGTAGAACATAGCAGGCAATAAAAGGAATCTACCTGTTGAGAGAGAAGAAACATGTACCACAATTTGTGCAGCACATTGATTATTTTTAGTGACCATTGCAATAAGACTTTTTAAAATTTAAAGCAATTGAAGGAGATACGAAAACAAGAATATTTATCAAATTCCTAACATTTGTTATTCAGTAAAATGCAAGTGGTGTCCAATCTGCACTAAAAACCAATTCAATGGAGAATCTGCTTTCTGGTCATACAACCAGATGACCCTGCTCTAAACAAAAAACATTTACACACATTTAACGATTCAAATACATTACTCCACTGAGAAAGAGATGAATATAAGTTATAAGGGTAACAATCAAAAGAAGCACCAAGGAAAAGAAAGAGGTCTTTCCTAATAACTCCAATACTCAGGATGCTTGGAGTGGTAGTTCCCATCCAACAAAATCACACTCCATGTTTGAACAAACATAGCAGTCATGAAACAGAATCTTCCTGTTGAGAGGCAAGACACATGTACCACAATTTGTGCATGTGGTGTCAAATATGCACCAAAAGACCATTGAAAGGGGAATCTGCTTTCTGGTCATACAACCAGATGACCCTGCTCTAAACAAAAAACATTTACACACATTTGACGAATCAAATACATTACTCCACAGCGAAACAGATGAATATAAGGTATAAGGGTAACAATCAACAGAAGCACCTAGGAAAAGAAAGAGTTCTTTCCTAATAACTAAAATACTCAGGATGCTTCGAGTGGTAGTTCCCATCCAACAAAATCACACTCGATGTTTGAACCAACATAGCAGTCATGAAACAAAATCTCCCTGTTGAAAGGCAAGAAACATGTACCACAATTTGTGCATGTGGTGTCAAATATGCATCAAAAGACGATTGAATGAGGAATCTGCTTTCTGGCCATACAACCAGATGACCTTGCTGTAATCAACAATCATTTACACACATTTCACGATTCAAATATATTATTCCACTGTGAAACTGATTAATATATGTGATAAGGGTAACAATCAAAACTAGGACTTAGCAAAAGAAAGATGTCTTTCCTAATAACTCCAATTGTCAGAATGCTCGGATTAGTGCTTCCATTAATGAAAATTACACGCGAAAGTAGAACATAGCAGGCATTAAAAGAAATCTACCTGTTGAGAGAGAAGAAACATGTACCACAATTTGTGCAGCACATTGATTATTTTTAGTAACCATTGCAATAAGACTTTTTAAAATTTAAAGCAATTGAAGGAGATACGAAAACAAGAATATTTATCAAATTCCTAACATTTGTTATTCAGTAAAATGCAAGTGGTGTCCAATCTGCACTAAAAACCAATTCAATGGAGAATCTGCTTTCTGGTCATACAACCAGATGACCCTGCTCTAAACAAAAAACATTTACACACATTTAACGATTCAAATACATTACTCCACTGCGAAACAGATGAATATAAGTTATAAGGGTAACAATCAAAAGAAGCACCAAGGAAAAGAAAGAGGTCTTTCCTAATAACTCCAATACTCAGGATGCTTGGAGTGGTAGTTCCCATCCAACAAAATCACACTCCATGTTTGAACAAACATAGCAGTCATGAAACAGAATCTTCCTGTTGAGAGGCAAGAAACATGTACCACAATTTGTGCCCGTGGTGTCAAATATGCACCAAAAGACGATTGAATGGGGAATCTGCTTTCTGGCCATACAACCAGATGACCTTGCTGTAATCAACAATCATTTACCCACATTTCACGATTAAAATATATTATTCCACTGTGAAATTGATGAATATATGTGATGAGGGTAACAATCAAAAACCAGGACACAGCAAAAGAAAGAAGTCTTTCCTAATAACTCCAATTGTCAAAATGCTCGGATTAGTGCTTCCAGCTCATGAAAATTGCACGCGAAAGTAGAACATAGCAGGCATTAAATGGAATCTACCTGTTGAGAGAGAAGAAACATGTACCACAATTTGTGCAGCACATTTAATTTTTTAGTGACCATTGCAATAAGATTTATAAAAATTTAAAGCAACTGAAGGAGATACGAAAACAAGAATATTTATCAAATTCCTAACATTCGTTATTCAGTAATGTGCATGTGGGGTCCAATCTGCATCAAAAGACCATTGCATAGAGAATCTGCCTTCTGGCCATACAACCACATGACCCTGCTGTAATCAACAAATATTTAAACACATTTCATTATTCAACTATATTATTCCACTGTGAAATTGATGAATATATGTGATGAGGGTAACAATCAAAACAAGGACCCAGCAAAAGAAAGAAGTCTTTCCTAATAACTCCAATTGTCAGAATGCTCGTAGTAGTGCTTCCATCCAACAAAATTACACTCGAAAGTAGAACATAGCAGGCATTAAACGGAATCTCCCTGTTGAGAGGGAAGAAACATGTTCCACAATTTGTGCAGCACATTTATTATTTTTAGTGACCATTGCAATAAGATTTTTAAAAATAAAAAATAAATGAAAGAGATACCTAAACAAGAAGATTTATCAAATTCCGAACATTCGTTATTCAGTAAAGTGCATGTGGTGTCCAATCTGCACCAAAAGACCATTGAATAGAGAATCTGCTTTCTGGCCATACAACCATATGACCATGCTGTAAACAACAAACATTTACCCACATTTCACGAATCAAATACATTACTCCACTGTGAAATTGACGAATATAAGTGATAAAGATATCAATCAAAGGAAGCACCTGGCAAAAGAAAACAGCGTATCTAATAACTCCAATCGTCAGAACGCTCGGAGTGGTGATTTCCATCCAACATAATCACACTTGATGTTTGAATAAACATAGCAGTCATGAAACGGAATCTCCCGATTGAGAGAGTAGAAACATGTACCACAATTTGTGCAGCACATTGCTTATTTTTAGTGACCATTGCAATAAGATTTATAAAAATTAAAAGCAACTGAAAGAGATACGAAAACAAGAATAATTATCAAATTCCTAACATTTGTTATTCAGTAAAATGCAAGTGGTGTCCAAACTGCACCAAAAACCTATTGAATGGATAATCTGCTTTCTGGTCATACAACCAGATGACCCTGCTCTAAACAAAAAACATTTACACACATTTAACGATTCAAATACATTACTCCACTGCGAAACAGATGAATATAAGTTATAAGGGTAACAATCAAAAGAAGCACCTAGGAAAAGAAAGAGGTCTTTCCTAATAACTCCAATACTCAGGATGCTTGGAGTGGTAGTTCCCATCCAACAAAATCACACTCCATGTTTGAACAAACATAGCAGTCATGAAACAGAATCTCCCTGTTGAGAGGCAAGAAACATGTACCACAATTTGTGCCCGTGGTGTCAAATATGCACCAAAAGACGATTGAATGGGGAATCTGCTTTCTGGCCATACAACCAGATGACCTTGCTGTAATCAACAATCATTTACCCACATTTCACGATTCAAATATATTATTCCACTGTGAAGTTGATGAATATATGTGATGAGGGTAACAATCAAAAACCAGGACACAGCAAAAGAAAGAAGTCTTTCCTAATAACTCCAATTGTCAGAATGCTCGGATTAGTGCTTCCATCCATGAAAATTACACGCGAAAGTAGAACATAGCAGGCATTAAACGGAATCTACCTGTTGAGAGAGAAGAAACATGTACGACAATTTGTGCAGCACATTGATTATTTTTAGTGACCATTGCAATAAGATTTATAAAAATTTAAAGCAACTGAATGAGATACGAAAACAAAAATAATTATCAAATTCCTAACATTTGTTATTCAGTAAAATGCAAGTGGTGTCCAAACGGCACCAAAAACCCATTGAATGGATAATCTGCTTTCTGGTCATACAAGCAGATGACCCTGCTCTAAACAAAAAACATTTACACACATTTAACGATTCAAATACATTACTCCACTGCGAAACAGATGAATATAAGTTATAAGGGTAACAATCAAAAGAACCACTTAGGGAAAGAAAGAGGTCTTTCCTAATAACTCCAATTGTCAGAATGCTCGTAGTAGTGCTTCCATCCAACAAAATTACACTCGAAAGTAGAACATAGCAGGCATTAAACGGAATCTCCCTCTTGAGAGGGAAGAAACATGTTCCACAATTTGTGCAGCACATTTATTATTTTCAGTGACAATTGCAATAAGATTTTTAAAAATAAAAACTAAATGAAAGAGATACCTAAACAAGAAGATTTATCAAATTCCGAACATTCGTTATTCAGTAAAGTGCATGTGGTGTCCAATCTGCACCAAAAGACCATTGAATAGAGAATCTGCTTTCTGGCCATACAACCATATGACCATGCTGTAAACAACAAACATTTACCCACACTTCACGAATCAAATACATTAATCCACTGTGAAATTGACGAATATAAGTGATAAAGATATCAATCAAAGGAAGCACCTGGCAAAAGAAAACAGCGTATCTAATAACTCCAATCGTCAGAACGCTCGGAGTGGTGATTTCCATCCAACATAATCATACTTGATGTTTGAATTAACATAGCAGGCATTAAATGGAATCTACCTGTTGAGAGAGAAGAAACATGTACCACAATTTGTGCAGCACATTGATTATTTTTAGTGACCATTGCAATAAGATTTATAAAAATTTAAAGCAACTGAAGGAGATACGAAAACAAGAATAATTATCAAATTCCTAACATTTGTTATTCAGTAAAATGCAAGTGGTGTCCAAACGGCACCAAAAACCCATTGAATGGATAATCTGCTTTCTGGTCATACAAGCAGATGACCCTGCTCTAAACAAAAAACATTTACACACATTTAACGATTCAAATACATTACTCCACTGCGAAACAGATGAATATAAGTTATAAGGGTAACAATCAAAAGAACCACCTAGGAAAAGAAAGAGGTCCTTCCTAATAAGTCCAATACTCAGGATGATTGGAGTGGTAGTTCCCATCCAACAAAATCACACCCCATTTTTGAACAAACATAGCAGTCACGAAACAGAATCTCCCTGTTGAGAGGCAAGAAACATGTACGACAATTTGTGCATGTGGTGACAAATATGCATCAAAAGACGATTGAATGAGGAATCTGCTTTCTGGCCATACAACCAGATGACCTTGCTGTAATCAACAATCATTTACACACATTTCACGATTCAAATATATTATTCCACTGTGAAACTGATTAATATATGTGATAAGGGTAACAATCAAAACTAGGACTTAGCAAAAGAAAGATGTCTTTCCTAATAACTCCAATTGTCAGAATGCTCGGATTAGTGCTTCCATTAATGAAAATTACACGCGAAAGTAGAACATAGCAGGCATTAAAAGAAATCTACCTGTTGAGAGAGAAGAAACATGTACCACAATTTGTGCAGCACATTGATTATTTTTAGTGACCATTGCAATAAGACTTTTTAAAATTTAAAGCAATTGAAGGAGATACGAAAACAAGAATATTTATCAAATTCCTAACATTTGTTATTCAGTAAAATGCAAGTGGTGTCCAATCTGCACTAAAAACCAATTCAATGGAGAATCTGCTTTCTGGTCATACAACCAGATGACCCTGCTCTAAACAAAAAACATTTACACACATTTAACGATTCAAATACATTACTCCACTGCGAAACAGATGAATATAAGTTATAAGGGTAACAATCAAAAGAAGCACATAGGAAAAAAAAGAGGTCTTTCCTAATAACTCCAATACCCAGGATGCTTGGAGTGGTAGTTCCCATCCAACAAAATCACACTCCATGTTTGAGCAAACATAGCAAACACGAAACAGAATCTCCCTGTTGAGAGGCAAGAAACATGTACCACAATTTGTGCATCTGGTGTAAAATATGCACCTAAAGACGATTGAATGGGGAATCTGCTTTCTGGCCATACAACCAGATGACCCTGCTGCAATCAACAAACATTTACCCACATTTCAAGATTCAAATATATTATTCCACTGTGAAATTGATAAATATATGTGATGAGGGTACCTATCAAAACAAGGACTCAGCAAAAGAAAGATATCTTTCCTAATAACTACAATTGTCAGAATGCTCGGAGTAGTGCTTCCCATCCAACAAAATCACACTCGAAATTAGAACATAGCATGCATTAAACAGAATCTCCCTGTTGAGAGGGAAGAAACATGTACCACAATTTGTGCAGCACATTTATTGTTTTAGTGACCATTGCAATAAGATTTTTAAAAATTTAAAGCAATTGTAGGAGATACGAAAACAAGAATAATTATCAAATTCCTAACATTTGTTATTCAGTAAAATGCAAGTGGTGTCCAATCTGCACTAAAAACCCATTCAATGGAGAATCTGCCTTCTGGTCATACAACCAGATGACCCTGCTCTAAACAAAAAACATTTACACACATTTAACGATTCAAATACATTACTCCACTGCGAAACAGATGAATATAAGTTATAAGGGTAACAATCAAAAGAAGCACCTAGGAAAAGAAAGAGGTCTTTCCTAATAACTCCAATACTCAGGACGCATGGAGTGGTAGTTCTCATCCAACAAAATCACTCTCCATGTTTGAACAAACATAGCAGTCATGAAACAGAATCTCCCTGTTGAAAGGCAAGAAACATGTACCACAATTTGTGCATGTGGTGTCAAATATGCAACAAAACACGATTGAATGGGGAATCGGCTTTCTGGTCATACAACCAGATGACCCTGCTGTAAACAACAAACATTTACCCACATTTCACGAATCAAATACATTACTCCACTGTGAAATTGACGAATATAACTGATAAAGGTAGCAATCAAAGGAAGCACCTAGCAAAAGAAAACAGTATTTCTAATAACTCCAATCGTCAGAACGCTCGGAGTGGTGATTTTCATCCAACATAATCACACTCGATGTTTGAATAAACATAGCAGTCATGAAACGGAATCTCCCTGTTGAGAGAGAAGAAACATGTACCACAATTTGTGCAGCACATTGATTATTTTTAGTGACCATTGCTATAAGATTTTTAAAAATTCAAAGCAATTGAAGGAGATACGAAAACAAGAATAATTATCAAATTCCTAACATTTGTTATTCAGTAAAATGCAAGTGGTCTCCAATCTTCACTAATAACTCATGGAATGGAGAATCTGCTTTCTGGTCATACAACCAGATGACCCTGCTCTAAACAAAAAACATTTACACACATTTAACGATTCAAATACATTACTCCACTGCGAAACAGATGAGTATAAGTTATAAGGGTAAAAATCAAAAGAAGCACCTAGGAAAAGAAGGAGGTCCTTCCCAATAACTCCTATACTCAGGATGCTTGGAGTGGTAGTTCCCATCCAACAAAATCACACTCCATGTTTGAACAAATATAGCAGTCATGAAACAGAATCTCCCTGTTGAGAGGCAGGAAATATGTACCACAATTTGTGCATGTGGTGTCAAATATGCACCTAAAGATGACTGAATGGGGAATCTGCTTTCTGGTCATACAACCAGATGACCCTGCTGTAATCAACAAACATTTATCCACATTTCACGATTCAAATATATTATTCCACTGTGAAATTGATGAATATATGTGATGAGGGTAACAATCAAAACAAGGACTCAGCAAAAGAAAGAAGTCTTTCCTAATAACTCCAATTGTCAGAATGCTCGGAGTAGTGCTTCCATCCAACAAAGTTACACACGAAAGTAGAACATAGCAGGCATTAAACGGAATCTCCCTGTTGAGAGGAAAGATACATGTACCACAATTTGTGCAGCACATTTATTATTTTTAGTGACCATTGCAATAATATTTTAAAAAATAGAAAGCAAATGAAGGAGATACCTCAACAAGAAGATTTATCAAATTCCGAACATTTGTTATTCAGTAAGGTGCATGTGGTGTCCAATCTGCACCAAAAGACCATTGAATAGAGAATCTGCTTTCTGGCCATACAACCAGATGACCCTGCTCTAAACAACAACCATTTACCCACATTTCACGAATCAAATACATTACTCCACTGTGAAATTGACGAATATAAGTGATAAAGGTATCAATCAAAGGAAGCACCAAGCAAAAGAAAACAGTACTTCTAATAACTCCAATCGTCAGAACGCTCGGAGTGGTGATTTCCATCCAACATAGTCACACTCTATGTTTGAATAAACATAGCAGTCATGAAACGGAATCTCCCTGTTGAGAGAGAAGAAACATGTACCACAATTTGTGCGGCACGTTGATTATTTTTAGTGTCCATTGGAATATTATTCTTAATAATTTAAAGCAATTGAAGGAGATACGAAAACAAGAATAATTATCAAATTCCTAATATTTGTTATTCAGTAAAATGCAAGTGGTGTCCAATCTGCACTAAAAACCCATTCAATGGAGAATCTGCTTTCTGGTCATACAACCAGATGACCCTGCTCTAAACAAAACACATTTACACACATTTAACAATTCAAATACATTACTCCACTGCGAAACAGATGAATATAAGTTATAAGGGTAACAATCAAAAGAACCACCTAGGAAAAGAAAGAGGTCTTTCCTAATAACTCCAATACTCAGGATGCTTGGAGTGGTAGTTCCCATCCAACAAAATCTGTTTGAACAAACATAGCAGTCATGAAACAGAATCTCCATGTTGAGAGGCAAGAAACATGTACCACAATTTGTGCATGTGGTGTCAAATATGCACCAAAGACGATTGAATGGGGAATCTGCTTTCTGGCCATACAACCAGATGACCCTGCTGTAATCAACAAATATTTACCAACATTTCACGATTCAAATATATTATTCCACTGTGAAATTGATGATTATATGTGATGAGGGTAACAATCAAAACTAGGACTCAGCAAAAGAAAGAAGTCTTTCCTAATAACTCCAATTGTCAGAATGCTTGGAGTAGTGCCTCCCATTCAACAAAATCACACTCAAAAGTAGAACAAACATTGCACCCATTAAACAGAATCTCCCTGTTGAGACAGAAGAAACATGTACCACAATTTGTGCAGCACATTTTTTATTTTTAGTGACCATTGCAATAAGAGTTTTAAAAATAAAAAACAAATGAAGGAGATACCTAAACAAGAAGATTTATCAAATTCCGAACATTCGTTATTCAGTAAACTGCATGTTGTGTCCTATCTGCACCAAAAGACCATTGAATAGAGAATCTGCTTTCTGGCCATACAACCAGATGACCCTGCTGTAAACAACAAACATTTACCCACATTTCACGAATCAAATACATTACTCCACTGTGAAATTGACGAATATAAGTGATAAAGGTATCAATCAAAGGAAGCACCTAGCAAAAGAAAACAGCATATCTAATAACTCCAATCGTCAGAACGCTCGGAGTGGTGATTTCCATCCAACATAGTCACACTAGATGTTTGAATAAACATAGCAGTCATGAAACGGAATCTCCCTGTTGAGAGAGAAGAAACATGTACCACAATTTGTGCAGCACATTGATTATTTTTAGTGTCCATTGGAATATTATTCTTAATAATTTAAAGCAATTGAAGGAGATACGAAAACAAAAATAATTATCAAATTCCTAACATTTGTTATTCAGTAACATGCAAGTGGTGTCCAATCTGCAGTAATAACCCATTCAATGGAGAATCTGCTTTCTTGTCATACACCCAGATGACCCTGCTCTATACAAAAAACATTTACACACATTTAACGATTCAAATACATTACTCCACTGCGAAAGAGATGAATATAAGTTATAAGGGTAACAATCAAAAGAAGCACCTAGGAAGAGAAAGAGGTCTTTCCTAATAACTCCAATACTCGGGGTGCTTGGAGTGGTAGTTCCCATCCAACAAAATCACACTCCATGTTTGAAGAAACATAGCAGTCATGAAACAGAATCTCCCTGTTGAGAGGCAAGAAATATGTACCACAATTTGTGCATGTGGTGTCAAATATGCACCAAAAGATGACTGAATGGGGAATCTGCTTTCTGGCCATACAACCAGATGACCCTGCTGTAATCAACAAATATTTACCCACATTTCACGATTCAAATATATTATTCCGCTGTGAAATTGATGAATATATGTGATGAGGGTAACAATCAAAACAAGGACTCAGCAAAAGAAAGAAGTCATTGCTAATAACTATAATTGTCAGAATATTCGAAGTAGTACTTCCCATCCAAAAATATCACACTCAAAAGTAGAACAAACATAGCAGGCATTAAACAGAATTTCCCTGTTGAGAGGGAAGAAACATGTTCCACAATTTGTGCAGCACATTGATTATTTTTAGTGACCATTGCATTAATATTTTTAAAAATAAAAAGCAAATGAAGGAGATACCTCAACAAGAAGATTTATCAAATTCCGAACATTCGTTATTCAGTAATGTGCATGTGGTGTCCAATCTGCATCAAAAGACCATTGAATAGAGAATCTGCTTTCTTGCCATACAGCCACATGACCCTGCTGTAAACAACAAACATTTTCCCACATTTCATGAATCAAATACATTACTCCACTGTGAAATTGACGAATATAAGTGATAAAGGTATCAATCAAAGGAAGCACCTAGAAAAGAAAACAGTATTTCTAATAACTCAAATCGTCAGAATGCTCGGAGTGGTGATTTCCATCCAACATAATCACACTCGATGTTTGAATAAACATAGCAGTCATGAAACGGAATCTCCCTGTTGAGAGAGAAGAAACATGTACCACAATTTGTGCAGCACATTGATTATTTTTAGTGACCATTGCAATAAGATTTTTAAAAATTCAAAGCAATTGAAGGAGATACGAAAACAAGAATAATTATCAAATTCCTAACATTTGTTATTCAGTAAAATGCAAGTGGTGTCCAATCGGCACCAAAAGACCATTGAATAGAGAATCAGCTTTCTGGTCATACAACCAAATGACCGTGCTCTAAACAAAAAACATTTACACACATTTAACGATTCAAATACATTACTCCACTGCGAAACAGATGAGTATAAGTTATAAGGGTAAAAATCAAAAGAAGCACCTAGGAAAAGAAGGAGGTCCTTCCCAATAACTCCTATACTCAGTATGCTTGGAGTGGTAGTTCCCATCCAACAAAATCACACTCCTTGTTTGAACAAACATAGCAAACACGAAACAGAATCTCCCTGTTGAGAGGCAAGAAACATGTACCACAATTTGTGCATGTGGTGTCAAATATGCACCTAAAGATGACTGAATGGGGAATCTGCTTTCTGGTCATACAACCAGATGACCCTGCTGTAATCAACAAACATTTATCCACATTTCACGATTCAAATATATTATTCCACTGTGAAATTGATGAATATATGTGATGAGGGTAACAATCAAAACAAGGACTCAGCAAAAGAAAGAAGTCTTTCCTAATAACTCCAATTGTCAGAATGCTCGGAGTAGTGCTTCCATCCAACAAAGTTACACACGAAAGTAGAACATAGCAGGCATTAAACGGAATCTCCCTGTTGAGAGGAAAGATACATGTACCACAATTTGTGCAGCACATTTATTATTTTTAGTGACCATTGCAATAATATTTTAAAAAATAGAAAGCAAATGAAGGAGATACCTCAACAAGAAGATTTATCAAATTCCGAACATTTGTTATTCAGTAAGGTGCATGTGGTGTCCAATCTGCACCAAAAGACCATTGAATAGAGAATCTGCTTTCTGGCCATACAACCAGATGACCCTGCTCTAAACAACAACCATTTACCCACATTTCACGAATCAAATACATTACTCCACTGTGAAATTGACGAATATAAGTGATAAAGGTATCAATCAAAGGAAGCACCAAGCAAAAGAAAACAGTACTTCTAATAACTCCAATCGTCAGAACGCTCGGAGTGGTGATTTCCATCCAACATAGTCACACTCTATGTTTGAATAAACATAGCAGTCATGAAACGGAATCTCCCTGTTGAGAGAGAAGAAACATGTACCACAATTTGTGCGGCACGTTGATTATTTTTAGTGTCCATTGGAATATTATTCTTAATAATTTAAAGCAATTGAAGGAGATACGAAAACAAGAATAATTATCAAATTCCTAATATTTGTTATTCAGTAAAATGCAAGTGGTGTCCAATCTGCACTAAAAACCCATTCAATGGAGAATCTGCTTTCTGGTCATACAACCAGATGACCCTGCTCTAAACAAAACACATTTACACACATTTAACAATTCAAATACATTACTCCACTGCGAAACAGATGAATATAAGTTATAAGGGTAACAATCAAAAGAACCACCTAGGAAAAGAAAGAGGTCTTTCCTAATAACTCCAATACTCAGGATGCTTGGAGTGGTAGTTCCCATCCAACAAAATCTGTTTGAACAAACATAGCAGTCATGAAACAGAATCTCCATGTTGAGAGGCAAGAAACATGTACCACAATTTGTGCATGTGGTGTCAAATATGCACCAAAGACGATTGAATGGGGAATCTGCTTTCTGGCCATACAACCAGATGACCCTGCTGTAATCAACAAATATTTACCAACATTTCACGATTCAAATATATTATTCCACTGTGAAATTGATGATTATATGTGATGAGGGTAACAATCAAAACAAGGACTCAGCAAAAGAAAGAAGTCTTTCCTAATAACTCCAATTGTCAGAATGCTTGGAGTAGTGCCTCCCATTCAACAAAATCACACTCAAAAGTAGAACAAACATTGCACCCATTAAACAGAATCTCCCTGTTGAGACAGAAGAAACATGTACCACAATTTGTGCAGCACATTTTTTATTTTTAGTGACCATTGCAATAAGAGTTTTAAAAATAAAAAACAAATGAAGGAGATACCTAAACAAGAAGATTTATCAAATTCCGAACATTCGTTATTCAGTAAACTGCATGTTGTGTCCTATCTGCACCAAAAGACCATTGAATAGAGAATCTGCTTTCTGGCCATACAACCAGATGACCCTGCTGTAAACAACAAACATTTACCCACATTTCACGAATCAAATACATTACTCCACTGTGAAATTGACGAATATAAGTGATAAAGGTATCAATCAAAGGAAGCACCTAGCAAAAGAAAACAGCATATCTAATAACTCCAATCGTCAGAACGCTCGGAGTGGTGATTTCCATCCAACATAGTCACACTAGATGTTTGAATAAACATAGCAGTCATGAAACGGAATCTCCCTGTTGAGAGAGAAGAAACATGTACCACAATTTGTGCAGCACATTGATTATTTTTAGTGTCCATTGGAATATTATTCTTAATAATTTAAAGCAATTGAAGGAGATACGAAAACAAAAATAATTATCAAATTCCTAACATTTGTTATTCAGTAACATGCAAGTGGTGTCCAATCTGCAGTAATAACCCATTCAATGGAGAATCTGCTTTCTTGTCATACACCCAGATGACCCTGCTCTATACAAAAAACATTTACACACATTTAACGATTCAAATACATTACTCCACTGCGAAAGAGATGAATATAAGTTATAAGGGTAACAATCAAAAGAAGCACCTAGGAAGAGAAAGAGGTCTTTCCTAATAACTCCAATACTCGGGGTGCTTGGAGTGGTAGTTCCCATCCAACAAAATCACACTCCATGTTTGAAGAAACATAGCAGTCATGAAACAGAATCTCCCTGTTGAGAGGCAAGAAATATGTACCACAATTTGTGCATGTGGTGTCAAATATGCACCAAAAGATGACTGAATGGGGAATCTGCTTTCTGGCCATACAACCAGATGACCCTGCTGTAATCAACAAATATTTACCCACATTTCACGATTCAAATATATTATTCCGCTGTGAAATTGATGAATATATGTGATGAGGGTAACAATCAAAACAAGGACTCAGCAAAAGAAAGAAGTCATTGCTAATAACTATAATTGTCAGAATATTCGAAGTAGTACTTCCCATCCAAAAATATCACACTCAAAAGTAGAACAAACATAGCAGGCATTAAACAGAATTTCCCTGTTGAGAGGGAAGAAACATGTTCCACAATTTGTGCAGCACATTGATTATTTTTAGTGACCATTGCATTAATATTTTTAAAAATAAAAAGCAAATGAAGGAGATACCTCAACAAGAAGATTTATCAAATTCCGAACATTCGTTATTCAGTAATGTGCATGTGGTGTCCAATCTGCATCAAAAGACCATTGAATAGAGAATCTGCTTTCTTGCCATACAGCCACATGACCCTGCTGTAAACAACAAACATTTTCCCACATTTCATGAATCAAATACATTACTCCACTGTGAAATTGACGAATATAAGTGATAAAGGTATCAATCAAAGGAAGCACCTAGAAAAGAAAACAGTATTTCTAATAACTCAAATCGTCAGAATGCTCGGAGTGGTGATTTCCATCCAACATAATCACACTCGATGTTTGAATAAACATAGCAGTCATGATACGGAATCTCCCTGTTGAGAGAGAAGAAACATGTACCACAATTTGTGCAGCACATTGATTATTTTTAGTGACCATTGCAATAAGATTTTTAAAAATTCAAAGCAATTGAAGGAGATACGAAAACAAGAATAATTATCAAATTCCTAACATTTGTTATTCAGTAAAATGCAAGTGGTGTCCAATCGGCACCAAAAGACCATTGAATAGAGAATCAGCTTTCTGGTCATACAACCAAATGACCGTGCTCTAAACAAAAAACATTTACACACATTTAACGATTCAAATACATTACTCCACTGCGAAACAGATGAGTATAAGTTATAAGGGTAAAAATCAAAAGAAGCACCTAGGAAAAGAAGGAGGTCCTTCCCAATAACTCCTATACTCAGTATGCTTGGAGTGGTAGTTCCCATCCAACAAAATCACACTCCTTGTTTGAACAAACATAGCAGTCATGAAATAGAATCTCCCTGTTCAGAGGCAAGAAACATGTACCACAATTTGTGCATGTGGTGTCAAATATGCACCAAAAGACGATTGAATGGGGAATCTGCTTTCTGGCCATACAACCAGATGACCCTGCTGTAATCAACAAATATTTAAACACATTTCATTATTCAACTATATTATTCCACTGTGAAATTGATGAATATATGTGATGGGGGTAACAATCAAAACAAGGACTCAGCAAAAGAAAGAAGTCTTTCCTAATAACTCCAATTGTCAGAATGCTCGGAGTAGTGCTTCCATCCAACAAAATTACACTCGAAAGTAGAACATAGCAGGCATTAAACGGAATCTCCCTGTTGAGAGGGAAGAAACATGTACCACAATTTGTGCAGCACATTTATTATTTTTAGTGACCATTGCAATAATATTTTAAAAAATATAAAGCAAATGAAGGAGATACCTCAACAAGAAGATTTATCAAATTCCGAACATTTGTTATTCAGTAAAGTGCATATGGTGTCCAATCTGCACCAAAAGACCATTGAATAGAGAATCTGCTTTCTGGCCATACAAACAGATGACCCTGCTCTAAACAACAAACATTTACCCACATTTCACGAATCAAATACATTACTCCAATGTGAAATTGACGAATATAAGTGATAAAGGTATCAATCAAAGGAAGCACCAAGCAAAAGAAAACAGTACTTCTAATAACTCCAATCGTCAGAACGCTCGGAGTGGTGATTTCCATCCAACATAGTCACACTCGATGTTTGAATAAACATAGCAGTCATGAAACGGAATCTCCCTGTTGAGAGAGAAGAAACATGTACCACAATTTGTGCAGCACATTGATTATTTTTAGTGTCCATTGGAATATTATTCTTAATAATTTAAAGCAATTGAAGGAGATACGAAAACTAGAATAATTATCAAAATCCTAATATTTGTTATTCAGTAAAATGCAAGTGGTGTCCAATCTGCACTAAAAACCCATTCAATGGAGAATGTGCTTTCTGGTCATACAACCAGATGACCCTGCTCTAAACAAAACACATTTACACACATTTAACAATTCAAATACATTACTCCACTGCGAAACAGATGAATATAAGTTATAAGGGTAACAATCAAAAGAACCACCTAGGAAAAGAAAGAGGTCTTTCCTAATAACTCCAATACTCAGGATGCTTGGAGTGGTAGTTCCCATCCAACAAAATCACACTCCAAGTTTGAACAAACATAGCAGTCATGAAACAGAATCTCCCTGTTGAGAGGCAAGAAACATGTACCACAATTTGTGCATGTGGTGTCAAATATGCACCAAAGACGATTGAATGGGGAATCTGCTTTCTGGCCATACAACCAGATGACCCTGCTGTAATCAACAAATATTTAAACACATTTCATTATTCAACTATATTATTCCACTGTGAAATTGATGAATATATGTGATGGGGGTAACAATCAAAACAAGGACTCAGCAAAAGAAAGAAGTCTTTCCTAATAACTCCAATTGTCAGAATGCTCGGAATAGTGCTTCCATCCAACAAAATTACACTCGAAAGTAGAACATAGCAGGCATTAAACGGAATCTCCCTGTTGAGAGGGAAGAAACATGTACCACAATTTGTGCAGCAGATTTATTATTTTTAGTGACCATTGCAATAATATTTTAAAAAATATAAAGCAAATGAAGGAGATACCTCAACAAGAAGATTTATCAAATTCCAAACATTTGTTATTCAGTAAAGTGCATATGGTGTCCAATCTGCACCAAAAGACCATTGAATAGAGAATCTGCTTTCTGGCCATACAAACAGATGACCCTGCTCTAAACAACTAACATTTACCCACATTTCACGAATCATATACATTACTCCACTGTGAAATTGACGAATATAAGTGATAAAGGTATCAATCAAAGGAAGCACCTAGCAAAAGAAAACAGTATTTCTAATAACTCCAATCGTCAGAACACTCGGAGTGGTGATTTCCATCCAACATAATCACACTTGATGTTTGAATAAACATAGCAGTCATGAAACGGAATCTCCCTGTTGAGAGAGAAGAAACATGTACCATAATTTGTGCAGCACATTGATTATTTTTAGTGTCCATTGGAATATTATTCTTAATAATTTAAAGCAATTGAAGGAGATATGAAAACAAAAATAATTATCAAATTCCTAACATTTGTTATTCAGTAAAATGCAAGTGGTGTCCAATCTGCACTAAAAACCCATTCAATGGAGAATCTGCTTTCTGGTCATACAACCAGATGACCCTGCTCTAAACAAAAAACATTTACACACATTTAACGATTCAAATACATTACTCCACTGTGAAACAGATGAATATAAGTTATAAGGGTAACAATCAAAAGAACCACCTAGGAAAAGAAAGAGGTCTTTCCTAATAACTCCTATACTCAGGATGCTTGGAGTGGTAGTTCCCATCCAACAAAATCACACTCCATGTTTGAACAAACATAGCAGTCATGAAACAGAATCTCCCTGTTGAGAGGCAAGAAACATGTACCACAATTTGTGCATGTGGTGTCAAATATGCACCAAAAGACGATTGAATGGGGAATCTGCTTTCTGGCCATACAACCAGATGACCCTGCTGTAATCAATAAACAATTACCCACACATTAGGATTCAAATATATTATTCCACTGTGAAATTGATGAATATATGTGATGAGGGTAACAATCAAAACAAGGACTCAGCAAAAGAAAGAAGTCTTTCCTAATAACTCCAATTGTCAGAATGCTCGGAGTAGTGCTTCCCATCAAACAAAATCACACTCAAAAGTAGAACAAACATAGCTGGCATTAAACAGAATCTCCCAGTTGAGAGGGAAGAAACATGTTCCACAATTTGTGCAGCACATTGATTATTTTTAGTGGCCATTGCAATAAGAGTTTTAAAAATAAAAAACAAATGAAGGAGATACCTAAACAAGAAGATTTATCAAATTCCGAACATTCGTTATTCAGTAAAGTGCATGTGGTGTCCAATCTGAACAAAAAGACCATTGAATAGAAAATCTGCTTTCTGGCCATACAACCAGATGACCCTGCTGTAAACAACAAACATTTACCCACATTTCACGAATCAAATACATTACTCCACTGTGAAATTGACGAATATAAGTGATAAAGGTATCAATCAAAGGAAGCACCTAGCAAAAGAAAACAGCATATCTAATAACTCCAATCGTCAGAACGCTCGGAGAGGTGATTTCCATCCAACATAATCACACTCGATGTTTGAATAAACATAGCAGTCATGAAACGGAAACTCCCGGTTGAGAGAGAAGAAACATGTACCACAATCTGTGCAGCACATTGATTATTTTTAGTGACCATTGCAAAAGGATTTTTAAAAATTTAAGGCAATTGAAGGAGATACGAAAACAAGAATAATTATCAAATTCCTAACATTTGTTATTCAGTAAAATGCAAGTGGTGTCCAATCTGCACTAAAAACCCATTCAATGGAGAATCTGCGTTCTGGTCGTACAACCAGATAACCCTGCTCTAAAGAAAAAACATTTACACACATTTAACGATTCAAATACATTACTCCACTGCGAAACAGATGAATATAAGTTATAAGGGTAACAATCAAAAGAACCACCTAGGAAAAGAAAGAGGTCTTTCCTAATAACTCCATTACTCAGGATGCTTGCAGTGGTAGTTCCCATCCAACAAAATCACACTCCATGTTTGAACAAACATAGCAGTCATGAAACAGAATCTCCCGGTTGAGAGAGAAGAAACATGTACCACAATCTGTGCAGCACATTGATTATTTTTAGTGACCATTGCAATAGGATTTTTAAAAATTTAAAGCAATTGAAGGAGATACGAAAACAAGAATAATTATCAAATTCCTAACATTTGTTATTCAGTAAAATGCAAGTGGTGTCCAATCTGCACTAAAAACCCATTCAATGGAGAATCTGCTTTCTGGTCATACAACCAGATCACCCTGCTCTAAACAACAAACATTTACCCACATTTAACGATTCAAATACATTACTCCACTGTGAAATTGACGAATATAAGTGATAAAGATATCAATCAAAGGAAGCACCTAGCAAAAGAAAACAGTATTTCTAATAACTCCAATCGTCAGAACGCTCGGAGTGGTGATTTCCATCCAACATAATCACACTTGATGTTTGAATAAACATAGCAGTCATGAAAGGGAATCTCCCTGTTGAGAGAGAAGAAACATGTACCGCAATTTGTGCAGCACATTGATTATTTTTAGTGTCCATTGGAATATTATTCTTAATAATTTAAAGCAATTGAAGTAGATACGAAAACAAGAATAATTATCCAATTAATAACATTTGTTATTCAGTAAAATGCAAGTGGTGTTCAATCTGCACTAAAAACCCATTCAATGGAGAATCTGCGTTCTGGTCGTACAACCAGATGACCCTGCTCTAAACAAAAAACATTTACACACATTTAACGATTCAAATACATTACTCCACTGCGAAACAGATGAGTATAAGTTATAAGGGTAACAATCAAAAGAAGCACCTAGGAAAAGAAAGAGGTCTTTCCCAATAATTCCTATATTCAGGATGCTTGGAGTGGTAGTTCCCATCCAACAAAATCACACTCCATGTTTGAACAAACATAGCAGTCATGAAACAGAATCTCCCTGTTGAGAGGCAAGAAACATGTACCACAATTTGTGCATGTGGTGTCAAATATGCACCATAAGGCGATTGAATGGGGAATCTGATTTCTGGCCATACAACCAGATGACCCTGCTGTAATCAACAAACATTTACCCACATTTCACGATTCAAATATCATATTCCACTGTGAAATTGATAAATATATGTGATGAGGGTAACAATCAAAACAAGGACTCAGCAAAAGAAAGATGTCTTTCCTAATAACTACAATTGTCAGAAAGCTCGGAGTAGTGCTTCCCATCCAACAAAATGACACTCGAAATTAGAACATAGCAGTCATTAAACGGAATCTCCCTGTTGAGAGGGAAGAAACATGTACCACAATTTGTGCACCACATTTATTGTTTTAGTGATCATTGCAATAAGATTATTAAAAATTTAAAGCAATTGAAAGAGATACGAAAACAAGAATAATTATCAAATTCCTAACATTTGTTATTCAGCAAAGTGCATGTGGTGTCCAATCTGCACCAAAAGACCATTGAATAGAGAATCTGCTTTCTGGCCATACAACCAGATGACCCTGCTCTAAACAACAAACATTTACCCACATTTCACGAATCAAATACATTACTCCACTGTGAAATTGACGAATATAAGTAATAAAGGTATCAATCAAAGGAAGCACCTAGCAAAAGAAAACTGTATTTCTAATAACTCCAATCGTCAGAATGCTCGGAGTGGTGATTTCCATCCAACATAATCACACTTGATGTTTGAATAAACATAGCAGTCATGAAACGGAATCTCCCTGTTCAGAGAGAAGAAACATGTACCACAATTTGTGCAGCACATTGATTATTTTTAGTGACCATTGAAATAAGATTTTTAAAAATTTAAAGCAATTGAAGGAGATACGAAAACAAGAATAATTAACAAATTCCTAACATTTGTTATTCAGTAAAATGCAAGTGGTGTCCAATCTGCACTAAAAACCCATTCAATGGAGAATCTGCTTTCTGGTCATACAACCAGATGACCCTGCTCTAAACAAAAAACATTTACACACATTTAACGATTCAAATACATTACTCCACTGCGAAACAGATGAATATAAGTTATAAGGGTAACAATCAAAAGAACCACCTAGGAAAAGAAAGAGGTCTTTCCTAATAACTCCAATACTCAGGATGCTTGCAGTGGTAGTTCCCATCCAACAAAATCACACTCCATGTTTGAACAAACATAGCAGTCATGAAACAGAATCTCCCTGTTGACAGGCAAGAAACATGTACCACAATTTGTGCATGTGGTGTCAAATATGCACCAAAAGACGATTGAATGGGGAATCTGCTTTCTGGCCATACAACCAGATGACCCTGCTGTAATCAACAAATATTTACCAACATTTCACGATTCAAATATCATATTCCACTGTGAAATTGAAGAATATATGTGATGAGGGTAACAATCTAAACAAGGACTCAGCAAAAGAAAGAAGTCATTGCTAATAACTCCAATTGTCAGAATGCTCGAAGTAGTACTTCCCATCCAACAAAATCACACTCAAAAGTAGAACAAACGTAGCAGACACTAAACAGAATTTCCCTGTTGAGAGGGAAGAAACATGTTCCACAATTTGTGCAGCACATTGATTTTTTTTAGTGACCATTGCAATAAAATTTTTAAAAATAAAAAGCAAATGAAAGAGATACCTAAACAAGAAGATTTATCAATTTCCGAACATTCGTTGTTCAGTAATGTGCATGTGGGGTCCAATCTGCATCAAAAGACCATTGCATAGAGAATCTGCCTTCTGGCCATACAACCACATGACCCTGCTGTAATCAACAAATATTTAAACACATTTCATTATTCAACTATATTATTCCACTGTGAAATTGATGAATATATGTGATGAGGGTAACAATCAAAACAAGGACCCAGCAAAAGAAAGAAGTCTTTCCTAATAACTCCAATTGTCAGAATGCTCGGAGTAGTGCTTCCATCCAACAAAATTACACTCGAAAGTAGAACATAGCAGGCATTAAACGGAATCTCCCTGTTGAGAGGGAAGAAACATGTACCACAATTTGTGCAGCACATTTATTATTTTTAGTGACCACTGCAATAATATTTAAAAAAAAATATAAAGCAAATGAAGGAGATACCTCAACAAGAAGATTTATCAAATTCCGAACATTTGTTATTCAGTAAGGTGCATGTCGTGTCCAATCTGCACCAAAAGAACATTGAATAGAGAATCTGCTTTCTGGCCATACAACCAGATGACCCTGCTCTAAACAACAAACATTTACCCACATTTCACGAATCAAATACATTACTCCACTGTGAAATTGACGAATATAAGTGATAAAGGTATCAATCAAAGGAAGCACCTAGCAAAAGAAAACAGCATATCTAATAACTCCAATCGTCAGAACGCTCGGAGTGGTGATTTCCATCCAACATAATCACACTCGATGTTTGAATAAACATAGCAGTCATGAAACGGAATCTCCCTGTTGAGAGAGAAGAAACATGTACCACAATTTGTGAAGCACATTGATTATTTTTAGTGTCCACTGGAATATTAATCTTAATAATTTACAGCAATTGAAGGAGATACGAAAACAAGAATAATTAACAAATTCCTAACATTTGTTATTCAGTTAAATGCAAGTGGTGTCCAATCTGCACTAAAAACCCATTCAATGGAGAATCTGCTTTCTCGTCATACAACCAGATGACCCTGCTCTAAACAAAAAACATTTACACACATTTAACGATTCAAATACATTACTCCACTGCGAAACAGATGAATATAAGTTATAAGGGTAACAATCAAAAGAACCACCTAGGAAAAGAAAGAGGTCTTTCCTAATAACTCCAATACTCAGGATGCTTGGAGTGGTAGTTCCCATCCAACAAAATCACACTCCATGTTTGAACAAACATAGCAGTCATGAAACAGAATCTCCCTGTTGAGAGGCAAGAAACATGTACCACAATTTGTGCATGTGGTGTCAAATATGCACCAAAAGACGATTGAATGGGGAATCTGCTTTCTGGCCATACAACCAGATGACCCTGCTGAAATCAACAAACATTTAAACACATTTCATTATTCAACTATATTATTCCACTGTGAAATTGATGAATATATGTGATAAGGGTAACAATCAAAACTTGGACTCAGCAAAAGAAAGAAGTCTTTCCTAATAACTCCAATTGTCAGAATGCTCGGAGTAGTGCTTCCATCCAACAAAATTACACTCGAAAGTAGAACATAGCAGGCATTAAACGGAATCTCCCTGTTGAGAGGGAAGAAACACGTACCACAATTTGTGCAGCACATTTATTATTTTTAGTGACCATTGCAATAATATTTTAAAAAATATAAAGCAAATGAAGGAGATACCTCAACAAGAAGATTTATCAAATTCCGAACATTTGTTATTCAGTAAGGTGCATGTGGTGTCCAATCTGCACCAAAAGACCATTGGATAGAGAATCTGCTTTCTGGCCATACAACCAGATGACCCTGCTGTAAACAACAAACATTTACCCACATTTCACGAATCAAATACATTACTCCACGGTGAAATTGACGAATATAAGTGATAAAGGTATCAATCAAAGGAAGCACCTAGCAAAAGAAAACAGTATTTCTAATAACTCCAATCGTCAGAACGCTTGGAGTGGTGATTTCCATCCAACATAATCACACTTGATGTTTGAATAAACATAGCAGTCATGAAACGGAATCTCCCTGTTGAGAGAGAAGAAACATGTACCACAATTTGTGCAGCACATTGGTTATTTTTAGTGTCCATTGGAATATTATTCTTAATAATTTAAAGTAATTGAAGGAGATACGAAAACAAGAATAATTATCCAATTCCTAACATTTGTTATTCAGTAAAATGCAAGTGGTGTCCAATCTGCACTGAAAACCCATTCAATGGAGAATCTGCTTTCTGGTCGTACAACCAGATGACCCTGCTCTAAACAAAAAACATTTACACGTATTTAACGATTCTAATACATTACTCCACTGCGAAACAGATGAGTATAAGTTATAAGGGTAAAAATCAAAAGAAGCACCTAGGAAAAGAAGGAGGTCTTTCCCAATAACTCCTATACTCAGGATGCTTGGAGTGGTAGTTCCCATCCAACAAAATCACACTCCATGTTTGAACAAACATAGCAGTCATGAAACAGAATCTCCCTGTTGAGAGGCAAGACACATGTACCACAATTTGTGCATGTGGTGTCAAACATGCACCATAAGACGATTGAATGGGGAATCTGATTTCTGGCCATACAACCAGATGATCCTGCTGTAATCAACAAACATTTACCCACATTTCACGATTCAAATATCATATTCCACTGTGAAATTGATAAATATATGTGATGAGGGTAACAATCAAAACAAGGACTCAGCAAAAGAAAGATGTCTTTCCTAATAACTACAATTGTCAGAATGCTCAGAGTAGTGCTTCCCATCCAACAAAATCACACTCGAAATTAGAACATAGCAGTCATTAAACGGAATCTCCCTGTTGAGAGGGAAGAAACATGTACCACAATTTGTGCAGCACATTTATTGTTTTAGTGACCATTGCAATAAGATTATTAAAAATTTAAAGCAATTGAAGGAGATACGAAAACAAGAATTATTATCAAATTCCTAACATTTGTTAGTCAGTAAAGTGCATGTGGTGTCCAATCTGCACCAAAAGACCATTGAATAGAGAATCTGCTTTCTGGCCATACAAACAGATGACCCTGCTCTAAACAACTAACATTTACCCACATTTCACGAATCAAATACATTACTCCACTGTGAAATTGACGAATATAAGTGATAAAGGTATCAATCAAAGGAAGCACCTAGCAAAAGAAAACAGCATATCTAATAACTCCAATCGTCAGAACGCTCGGAGTGGTGATTTCCATCCAACATAATCACACTCGATGTTTGAATAAACATAGCAGTCATGAAACGGAATCTCCCTGTTGAGGGAGAATAAACATGTACCACAATTTGTGCAGCACATTGATTATTTTTAGTGTCTACTGGAATATTATTCTTAATAATTTAAAGCAATTGAAGGAGATACGAAAACAAGAATAATTATCAAATTCCTAACATTTGTTATTCAGTAAAATGCAAGTGGTGTCCAATCTGCACTAAAAACCCATTCAATGGAGAATCTGCTTTCTGGTCATACAACCAGATGACCCTGCTCTAAACAAAAAACATTTACACACATTTAACGATTCAAATACATTACTCCACTGCGAAACAGATGAATATAAGTTATAAGGGTAACAATCAAAAGAACCACCTAGGAAAAGAAAGAGGTCTTTCCTAATAACTCCAATACTCAGGATGCTTGGAGTGGTAGTTCCCATCCAACAAAATCACACTCCATGTTTGAACAAACATAGCAGTCATGAAACAGAATCTCCCTGTTGAGAGGCAAGAAACATGTACCACAATTTGTGCATGTGGTGTCAAATATGCACCATAAGGCGATTGAATGGGGAATCTGATTTCTGGCCATACAACCAGATGACCCTGCTGTAATCAACAAACATTTACCCACATTTCACGATTCAAATATCATATTCCACTGTGAAATTGATAAATATATGTGATGAGGGTAACAATCAAAACAAGGACTCAGCAAAAGAAAGATGTCTTTCCTAATAACTACAATTGTCAGAAAGCTCGGAGTAGTGCTTCCCATCCAACAAAATGACACTCGAAATTAGAACATAGCAGTCATTAAACGGAATCTCCCTGTTGAGAGGGAAGAAACATGTACCACAATTTGTGCACCACATTTATTGTTTTAGTGATCATTGCAATAAGATTATTAAAAATTTAAAGCAATTGAAAGAGATACGAAAACAAGAATAATTATCAAATTCCTAACATTTGTTATTCAGCAAAGTGCATGTGGTGTCCAATCTGCACCAAAAGACCATTGAATAGAGAATCTGCTTTCTGGCCATACAACCAGATGACCCTGCTCTAAACAACAAACATTTACCCACATTTCACGAATCAAATACATTACTCCACTGTGAAATTGACGAATATAAGTAATAAAGGTATCAATCAAAGGAAGCACCTAGCAAAAGAAAACTGTATTTCTAATAACTCCAATCGTCAGAATGCTCGGAGTGGTGATTTCCATCCAACATAATCACACTTGATGTTTGAATAAACATAGCAGTCATGAAACGGAATCTCCCTGTTCAGAGAGAAGAAACATGTACCACAATTTGTGCAGCACATTGATTATTTTTAGTGACCATTGAAATAAGATTTTTAAAAATTTAAAGCAATTGAAGGAGATACGAAAACAAGAATAATTAACAAATTCCTAACATTTGTTATTCAGTAAAATGCAAGTGGTGTCCAATCTGCACTAAAAACCCATTCAATGGAGAATCTGCTTTCTGGTCATACAACCAGATGACCCTGCTCTAAACAAAAAACATTTACACACATTTAACGATTCAAATACATTACTCCACTGCGAAACAGATGAATATAAGTTATAAGGGTAACAATCAAAAGAACCACCTAGGAAAAGAAAGAGGTCTTTCCTAATAACTCCAATACTCAGGATGCTTGCAGTGGTAGTTCCCATCCAACAAAATCACACTCCATGTTTGAACAAACATAGCAGTCATGAAACAGAATCTCCCTGTTGACAGGCAAGAAACATGTACCACAATTTGTGCATGTGGTGTCAAATATGCACCAAAAGACGATTGAATGGGGAATCTGCTTTCTGGCCATACAACCAGATGACCCTGCTGTAATCAACAAATATTTACCAACATTTCACGATTCAAATATATTATTCCACTGTGAAATTGAAGAATATATGTGATGAGGGTAACAATCTAAACAAGGACTCAGCAAAAGAAAGAAGTCATTGCTAATAACTCCAATTGTCAGAATGCTCGAAGTAGTACTTCCCATCCAACAAAATCACACTCAAAAGTAGAACAAACGTAGCAGACACTAAACAGAATTTCCCTGTTGAGAGGGAAGAAACATGTTCCACAATTTGTGCAGCACATTGATTTTTTTTAGTGACCATTGCAATAAAATTTTTAAAAATAAAAAGCAAATGAAAGAGATACCTAAACAAGAAGATTTATCAAATTCCGAACATTCGTTATTCAGTAATGTGCATGTGGGGTCCAATCTGCATCAAAAGACCATTGCATAGAGAATCTGCCTTCTGGCCATACAACCACATGACCCTGCTGTAATCAACAAATATTTAAACACATTTCATTATTCAACTATATTATTCCACTGTGAAATTGATGAATATATGTGATGAGGGTAACAATCAAAACAAGGACCCAGCAAAAGAAAGAAGTCTTTCCTAATAACTCCAATTGTCAGAATGCTCGGAGTAGTGCTTCCATCCAACAAAATTACACTCGAAAGTAGAACATAGCAGGCATTAAACGGAATCTCCCTGTTGAGAGGGAAGAAACATGTACCACAATTTGTGCAGCACATTTATTATTTTTAGTGACCACTGCAATAATATTTAAAAAAAAATATAAAGCAAATGAAGGAGATACCTCAACAAGAAGATTTATCAAATTCCGAACATTTGTTATTCAGTAAGGTGCATGTCGTGTCCAATCTGCACCAAAAGAACATTGAATAGAGAATCTGCTTTCTGGCCATACAACCAGATGACCCTGCTCTAAACAACAAACATTTACCCACATTTCACGAATCAAATACATTACTCCACTGTGAAATTGACGAATATAAGTGATAAAGGTATCAATCAAAGGAAGCACCTAGCAAAAGAAAACAGCATATCTAATAACTCCAATCGTCAGAACGCTCGGAGTGGTGATTTCCATCCAACATAATCACACTCGATGTTTGAATAAACATAGCAGTCATGAAACGGAATCTCCCTGTTGAGAGAGAAGAAACATGTACCACAATTTGTGAAGCACATTGATTATTTTTAGTGTCCACTGGAATATTATTCTTAATAATTTACAGCAATTGAAGGAGATACGAGAACAAGAATAATTACCCAATTCCTAACATTTGTTATTCAGTAAAATGCAAGTGGTGTCCAATCTGCACTAAAAACCCATTCAATGGAGAATCTGCTTTCTGGTCGTACAACCAGATGACCCTGCTCTAAACAAAAAACATTTACACACATTTAACGATTCAAATACATTACTCCACTGCGAAACAGATGAGTATAAGTTATAAGGGTAAAAATCAAAATAAGCACCTAGGAAAAGAAGGAGGTCTTTAATAATAACTCATATACTCAGGATGCTTGGAGTGGTAGTTCCCATCCAACAAAATCACACTCCATGTTTGAACAAACATAGCAGTCATGAAACAGAATCTCCCTGTTGAGAGGCAAGAAACATGTACCACAATTTGTGCATGTGGTGTCAAATATGCACCATAAGACGATTGAATGGGGAATCTGATTTCTGGCCATACAACCAGATGACCCTGCTGTAATCAACAAACATTTACCCACATTTCACGATTCAAATATCATATTCCACTGTGAAATTGATAAATATATGTGATGAGGGTAACAATCAAAACAAGGACTCAGCAAAAGAAAGATCTCTTTCCTAATAACTACAATTGTCAGAATGCTCGGAGTCGTGCTTCCCATTCAACAAAATCACACTCGAAATTAGAACATAGCAGTCATTAAACGGAATCTCCCTGTTGAGAGGGAAGAAACATGTACCACAATTTGTGCAGCACATTTATTTTTTAGTGACCATTGCAATAAGATTATTAAAAATTTAAAGCAATTGAAGGAGATACGAAAACAAGAATAATTATCAAATTCCTAACATTTGTTATTCAGTAAAGTGCATGTGGTGTCCAATCTCCACCAAAAGACAATTGAATAGAGAATCTGCTTTCTGGCCATACAACCAGATGACCCTGCTGTAAACAACAAACATTTACCCACATTTCACGAATCAAATACATTACTCCACTGTGAAATTGACGAATATAAGTGATAAAGGTATCAATCAAAGGAAGCACATAGCAACAGAAAACAGTATTTCTAATAACTCCAATCGTCAGAACGCTCGGAGTGGTGATTTCCATCCAACATAATCACACTTGATGTTTGAATAAACATAGCAGTCATGAAACGGAATCTCCCTGTTCAGAGAGAAGAAACATGTACCACAATTTGTGCAGCACATTGATTATTTTTAGTGAACATTGCAATAAGATTTTTAAAAATTTAAAGCAATTGAAGGAGATACGAAAACAAGAATAATTAACAAATTCCTAACATTTGTTATTCAGTTAAATGCAAGTGGTGTCCAATCTGCACTAAAAACCCATTCAATGGAGAATCTGCTTTCTCGTCATACAACCAGATGACCCTGCTCTAAACAAAAAACATTTACACACATTTAACGATTCAAATACATTACTCCACTGCGAAACAGATGAATATAAGTTATAAGGGTAACAATCAAAAGAACCACCTAGGAAAAGAAAGAGGTCTTTCCTAATAACTCCAATACTCAGGATGCTTGGAGTGGTAGTTCCCATCCAACAAAATCACACTCCATGTTTGAACAAACATAGCAGTCATGAAACAGAATCTCCCTGTTGAGAGGCAAGAAACATGTACCACAATTTGTGCATGTGGTGTCAAATATGCACCAAAAGACGATTGAATGGGGAATCTGCTTTCTGGCCATACAACCAGATGACCCTGCTGAAATCAACAAACATTTAAACACATTTCATTATTCAACTATATTATTCCACTGTGAAATTGATGAATATATGTGATAAGGGTAACAATCAAAACTTGGACTCAGCAAAAGAAAGAAGTCTTTCCTAATAACTCCAATTGTCAGAATGCTCGGAGTAGTGCTTCCATCCAACAAAATTACACTCGAAAGTAGAACATAGCAGGCATTAAACGGAATCTCCCTGTTGAGAGGGAAGAAACACGTACCACAATTTGTGCAGCACATTTATTATTTTTAGTGACCATTGCAATAATATTTTAAAAAATATAAAGCAAATGAAGGAGATACCTCAACAAGAAGATTTATCAAATTCCGAACATTTGTTATTCAGTAAGGTGCATGTGGTGTCCAATCTGCACCAAAAGACCATTGGATAGAGAATCTGCTTTCTGGCCATACAACCAGATGACCCTGCTGTAAACAACAAACATTTACCCACATTTCACGAATCAAATACATTACTCCACGGTGAAATTGACGAATATAAGTGATAAAGGTATCAATCAAAGGAAGCACCTAGCAAAAGAAAACAGTATTTCTAATAACTCCAATCGTCAGAACGCTTGGAGTGGTGATTTCCATCCAACATAATCACACTTGATGTTTGAATAAACATAGCAGTCATGAAACGGAATCTCCCTGTTGAGAGAGAAGAAACATGTACCACAATTTGTGCAGCACATTGGTTATTTTTAGTGTCCATTGGAATATTATTCTTAATAATTTAAAGTAATTGAAGGAGATACGAAAACAAGAATAATTATCCAATTCCTAACATTTGTTATTCAGTAAAATGCAAGTGGTGTCCAATCTGCACTAAAAACCCATTCAATGGAGAATCTGCTTTCTGGTCGTACAACCAGATGACCCTGCTCTAAACAAAAAACATTTACACACATTTAACGATTCTAATACATTACTCCACTGCGAAACAGATGAGTATAAGTTATAAGGGTAAAAATCAAAAGAAGCACCTAGGAAAAGAAGGAGGTCTTTCCCAATAACTCCTATACTCAGGATGCTTGGAGTGGTAGTTCCCATCCAACAAAATCACACTCCATGTTTGAACAAACATAGCAGTCATGAAACAGAATCTCCCTGTTGAGAGGCAAGAAACATGTACCACAATTTGTGCATGTGGTGTCAAACATGCACCATAAGACGATTGAATGGGGAATCTGATTTCTGGCCATACAACCAGATGATCCTGCTGTAATCAACAAACATTTACCCACATTTCACGATTCAAATATCATATTCCACTGTGAAATTGATAAATATATGTGATGAGGGTAACAATCAAAACAAGGACTCAGCAAAAGAAAGATGTCTTTCCTAATAACTACAATTGTCAGAATGCTCAGAGTAGTGCTTCCCATCCAACAAAATCACACTCGAAATTAGAACATAGCAGTCATTAAACGGAATCTCCCTGTTGAGAGGGAAGAAACATGTACCACAATTTGTGCAGCACATTTATTGTTTTAGTGACCATTGCAATAAGATTATTAAAAATTTAAAGCAATTGAAGGAGATACGAAAACAAGAATTATTATCAAATTCCTAACATTTGTTAGTCAGTAAAGTGCATGTGGTGTCCTATCTGCACCAAAAGACCATTGAATAGAGAATCTGCTTTCTGGCCATACAACCAGATGACCCTGCTGTAAACAACAAACATTTACCCACATTTCACGAATCAAATACATTACTCCACTGTGAAATTGACGAATATAAGTGATAAAGGTATCAATCAAAGGAAGCACCTAGCAAAAGAAAACAGCATATCTAATAACTCCAATCGTCAGAACGCTCGGAGTGGTGATTTCCATCCAACATAATCACACTCGATGTTTGAATAAACATAGCAGTCATGAAACGGAATCTCCCTGTTGAGAGAGAAGAAACATGTACCACAATTTGTGCAGCACATTGATTATTTTTAGTGTCTACTGGAATATTATTCTTAATAATTTAAAGCAATTGAAGGAGATACGAAAACAAGAATAATTATCAAATTCCTAACATTTGTTATTCAGTAAAATGCAAGTGGTGTCCAATCTGCACTAAAAACCCATTCAATGGAGAATCTGCTTTCTGGTCATACAACCAGATGACCCTGCTCTAAACAAAAAACATTTACACACATTTAACGATTCAAATACATTACTCCACTGCGAAACAGATGAATATAAGTTATAAGGGTAACAATAAAAAGAACCACCTAGGAAAAGAAAGAGGTCTTTCCTAATAACTCCAATACTCAGGATGCTTGGAGTGGTAGTTCCCATCCAACAAAATCACACTCCATGTTTGAACAAACATAGCAGTCATGAAACAGAATCTCCCTGTTGAGAGGCAAGAAACATGTACCACAATTTGTGCATGTGGTGTCAAATATGCACCAAAAGACGATTGAATGGGGAATCTGCTTTCTGGCCATACAACCAGATGACCCTGCTGTAATCAACAAACATTTAAACACATTTCATTATTCAACTATATTATTCCACTGTGAAATTGATGAATATATGTGATGAGGGTAACAATCAAAACAAGGACTCAGCAAAAGAAAGAAGTCTTTCCTAATAACTCCAATTGTCAGAATGCTCGGAGTAGTGCTTCCATCCAACAAAATTACACTCGAAAGTAGAACATAGCAGGCATTAAACGGAATCTCCCTGTTGAGAGGGAAGAAACATGTACCACAATTTGTGCAGCACATTTATTATTTTTAGTGACCATTGCAATAAGAGTTTTAAAAATAAAAAACAAATGAAGGAAATACCTAAACAAGAAGATTTATCAAATTCCGAACATTCGTTATTCAGTAAAGTGCATGTGGTGTCCTATCTGCACCAAAAGACCATTGAATAGAGAATCTGCTTTCTGGCCATACAACCAGATGACCCTGCTGTAAACAACAAACATTTACCCACATTTCACGAATCAAATACATTACTCCACTGTGAAATTAACGAATATAAGTGATAAAGGTATCAATCAAAGGAAGCACCTAGCAAAAGAAAACAGCATATCTAATAATTCCAATCGTCAGAACGCTCGTAGTGGTGATTTCCATCCAACATAATCACACTCGATGTTTGAATAAACATAGCAGTCATTAAACGGAATCTCCCTGTTGAGAGAGAAGAAACATGTACCACAATTTGTGCAGCACATTGATTATTTTTAGTGACCATTGCAATAAGATTTTTAAAAATTTAAAGCAATTGAAGGCGATACCAAAACAAGAATAATTATCAAATTCCTAACATATGTTATTCTGTAAAATGCAAGTGGTGTCCAAACTGCACCAAAAACCCATTGAATGGATAATCTGCTTTCTGGCCATACAACCAGATGACCTTGCTATAATCAACAATTACCCACATTTCACGATTCAAATATATTATTCCACTGTGAAATTGATGAATATATGTGATGAGGGTAACAATCAAAACTAGGACTTAGCATAAGAAAGAAGTCTTTCCTAATAACTCCAATTGTCAGAATGCTCGGAGTAGTGCTTCCATCCAACAAAATTACACTCGAAATTAGAACATAGCAGGCATTAAACGGAATCTCCCTGTTAAAAGGGAAGAAACATGTACCACAATTTGTGCAGCACATTGATTATTTTTAGTGTCCACTGGAATATTATACTTAATAATTTAAAGCAATTGAAGGAGATATGAAAACAAGAGTAATTATCAAATTCCTAACATTTGTTATTCAGTAAAATGCAAGTGGTGTCCAATCTGCAGTAAAAACCCATTCAATGGAGAATCTGCTTTCTCGTCATACAACCAGATGACCATGCTCTAAACAAAAAACATTTACACACATTTAACGATTCAAATACATTACTCCACTGCGAAACAGATGAATATAAGTTATAAGGGTAACAATCAAAAGAACCACCTAGGAAAAGAAAGAGGTCTTTCCTAATAACTCCAATACTCAGGATGCTTGGAGTGGTAGTTCCCATCCAACAAAATCACACTCCATGTTTGAACAAACATAGCAGTCATGAAACAGAATCTCCCTGTTGAAGGGCAAGAAACATGTACCACAATTTGTGCATGTGGTGTCAAATATGCACCAAAAGACGATTGAATGGGGAATCTGCTTTCTGGCCATACAACCAGATGACCCTGCTGTAATCAACAAATATTTACCAACATTTCACGATTCAAATATATTATTCCACTGTGAAGTTGATGAATATATGTGATGAGGGTAACAATCAAAACAAGGACTCAGCAAAAGACAGAAGTCTTTCCTAATAACTCCAATTGTCAGAATGCTCGGAGTAGTGCTTCCATCCAACAAAATTACACTCGAAAGTAGAACATAGCAGGCATTAAACGGAATCTCCCTGTTGAGAAGGAAGAAACATGTACCACAATTTGTGCAGCACATTTATTATTTTTAGTGACCATTGCAATAATATTTTAAAAAATATAAAGCAAATGAAGGAGATACCTCAACAAGAAGATTTATCAAATTTCGAACATTTGTTATTCAGTAAGGTGCATGTGGTGTCCAATCTGCACCAAAAGACCATTGAATAGAGAATCTGCTTTCTGGCGATACAACCAGATGACCCTGCTCTAAACAACAAACATTTACCCACATTTCACTAATCAAATACATTACTCCACTGTGAAATTGACGAATATAAGTGATAAAGGTATCAATCAAAGGAAGCACCAAGCAAAAAAAAAAAGAGTACTTCTAATAACTCCAATCGTCAGAACGCTCGGAGTGGTGATTTCCATCCAACATAATCACACTTGATGTTTGAATAAACATAGCAGTCATGAAACGGAATCTCCCTGTTGAGAGAGAAGAAACATGTACCACAATTTGTGCAGCACATTGATTATTTTTAGTGTCCACTGGAATATTATTCTTAATAATTTAAAGCAATTGAAGGAGATACGAAAACAAGAATAATTATCCAATTCCTAACATTTCTTATTCAGTAAAATGCAAGTGGTGTCCAATCTGCACTAAAAACCCATTCAATGGAGAATCTGCTTTCTGGTCATACAACCAGATGACCCTGCTGTAATCAACAAATATTTACCAACATTTCACGATTCAAATATATTATTCCACTGTGAAATTGATGAATATATGTGATGAGGGTAACAATCAAAACAAGGACTCAGCAAAAGAAAGAAGTCTTTCCTAATAACTCCAATTGTCAGAATGCTCGGAGTAGTGCTTCCCATTCAACAAAATTACGCTCAAAAGTAGAACAAACATTGCACCCATTAAACAGAATCTCCGTGTTGAGAGGGAAGAAACATGTACCACAATTTGTGCAGCACATTTATTATTTTTAGTGACCATTGCAATAAGAGTTTTAAAAATAAAACACAAATGAAGGAGATACGTAAACAAGAAGATTTATCAAATTCCGAACATTCGTTATTCAGTAAAGTGCATGTGGTGTCCTATCTGCACCAAAAGACCATTGAATAGAGAATCTGCTTTCTGGCCATACAACCAGATGACCCTGCTGTAAACAACAAACATTTACCCACATTTCACGAATCAAATACATTACTCCACTGTGAAATTGACGAATATAAGTGATAAAGGTATCAATCAAAGGAAGCACCTAGCAAAAGAAAACAGCATATCTAATAATTCCAATCGTCAGAACGCTCGTAGTGGTGATTTCCATCCAACATAATCACACTCGATGTTTGAATAAACATAGCAGTCATTAAACGGAATCTCCCTGTTGAGAGAGAAGAAACATGTACCACAATTTGTGCAGCACATTGATTATTTTTAGTGACAATTGCAATAAGATTTTTAAAAATTTAAAGCAATTGAAGGCGATACCAAAACAAGAATAATTATCAAATTCCTAACATTTGTTATTCTGTAAAATGCAAGTGGTGTCCAAACTGCACCAAAAACCCATTGAATGGATAATCTGCTTTCTGGCCATACAACCAGATGACCTTGCTATAATCAACAATTACCCACATTTCACGATTCAAATATATTATTCCACTGTGAAATTGATGAATATATGTGATGAGGGTAACAATCAAAACTAGGACTTAGCATAAGAAAGAAGTCTTTCCTAATAACTCCAATTGTCAGAATGCTCGGAGTAGTGCTTCCATCCAACAAAATTACACTCGAAAGTAGAACATAGCAGGCATTAAACGGAATCTCCCTGTTAAAAGGGAAGAAACATGTACCACAATTTGTGCAGCACATTGATTATTTTTAGTGTCCATTGGAATATTATACTTAATAATTTAAAGCAATTGAAGGAGATACGAAAACAAGAATAATTATCAAATTCCTAACATTTGTTATTCAGTAAAATGCAAGTGGTGTCCAATCTGCAGTAAAAACCCATTCAATGGAGAATCTGCTTTCTGGTCATACAACCAGATGACCCTGCTCTAAACAAAAAACATTTACACACATTTAACGATTCAAATATATAACTCCACTGCGAAACAGATGAATATAAGTTATAAGGGTAACAATCAAAAGAACCACCTAGGAAAAGAAAGAGGTCTTTCCTAATAACTCCAATACTCAGGATGCTTGGAGTGGTAGTTCCCATCCAACAAAATCACACTCCATGTTTGAACAAACATAGCAGTCATGAAACAGAATCTCCCTGTTGAGAGGCAAGAAACATGTACCACAATTTGTGCCCGTGGTGTCAAATATGCACCAAAAGACGATTGAATGGGGAATCTGCTTTCTGGCCATACAACCAGATGACCCTGCTGTAATCAACAAATATTTACCAACATTTCACGATTCAAATATATTATTCCACTGTGAAGTTGATGAATATATGTGATGAGGGTAACAATCAAAACAAGGACTCAGCAAAAGACAGAAGTCTTTCCTAATAACTCCAATTGTAAGAATGCTCGGAGTAGTGCTTCCATCCAACAAAATTACACTCGAAAGTAGAACATAGCAGGCATTAAACGGAATCTCCCTGTTGAGAGGGAAGAAACATGTACCACAATTTGTGCAGCACATTTATTATTTTTAGTGACCATTGCAATAACATTTTAAAAAATATAAAGCAAATGAAGGAGATACCTCAACAAGAAGATTTATCAAATTCCGAACATTTGTTATTCAGTAAGGTGCATGTGGTGTCCAATCTGCACCAAAAGACCATTGAATAGAGAATCTGCTTTCTGGCCATACAACCAGATGACCCTGCTCTATACAACAAACATTTACCCACATTTCACTAATCAAATACATTACTCCACTGTGAAATTGACGAATATAAGTGATAAAGGTATCAATCAAAGGAAGCACCAAGCCAAAAAAAAAAGAGTACTTCTAATAACTCCAATCGTCAGAACGCTCGGAGTGGTGATTTCCATCCAACATAATCACACTTGATGTTTGAATAAACATAGCAGTCATGAAACGGAATCTCCCTGTTGAGAGAGAAGAAACATGTACCACAATTTGTGCAGCACATTGATTATTTTTAGTGTCCACTGGAATATTATTCTTAATAATTTAAAGCAACTGAAGGAGATACGAAAACAAGAATAATTATCCAATTCATAACATTTGTTATTCAGTAAAATGCAAGTGGTGTCCAATCTGCACTAAAAACCCATTCAATGGAGAATCTGCTTTCTGGTCGTACAACCAGATGACCCTGCTCTAAACAAAAAACATTTACACACATTTAACGATTCTAATACATTACTCCACTGCGAAACAGATGAGTATAAGTTATAAGGGTAAAAATCAAAAGAAGCACCTAGGAAAAGAAGGAGGTCTTTCCCAATAACTCCTATACTCAGGATGCTTGGAGTGGTAGTTCCCATCCAACAAAATCACACTCCATGTTTGAACAAACATAGCAGTCATGAAACAGAATCTCCCTGTTGAGAGGCAAGAAACATGTACCACAATTTGTGCATGTGGTGTCAAACATGCACCATAAGACGATTGAATGGGGAATCTGATTTCTGGCCATACAACCAGATGACCCTGCTGTAATCAACAAACATTTACCCACATTTCACGATTCAAATATCATATTCCACTGTGAAATTGATAAATATATGTGATGAGGGTAACAATCAAAACAAGGACTCAGCAAAAGAAAGATGTCTTTCCTAATAACTACAATTGTCAGAATGCTCGGAGTAGTGCTTCCCATCCAACAAAATCACACTCGAAATTAGAACATAGCAGTCATTAAACGGAATCTCCCTGTTGAGAGGGAAGAAACATGTACCACAATTTGTGCAGCACATTTATTGTTTTAGTGACCATTGCAATAAGATTATTAAAAATTTAAAGCAATTGAAGGAGATACGAAAACAAGAATAATTATCAAATTCCTAACATTTGTTATTCAGGAAAGTGCATGTGGTGTCCAATCTGCACCAAAAGATCATTGAATAGAGAATCTGCTTTCTGGCCATACAACCAGATGACCCTCCTCTAAACAACAAACATTTACCTACATTTCACGAATCAAATACATTACTCCACTGTGAAATTGACTAATATAAGTGATAAAGGTATCAATCAAAGGAAGCACCTAGCAAAAGAAAACAGAATATCTAATAACTCCAATCGTCAGAACGCTCGGAGTGGTGATTTCCACCCAACATAATCACACTCGATGTTTGAATAAACATAGCAGTCATGAAACGGAATCTCCCTGTTGAGAGAGAAGAAACATGTACCACAATTTGTGCAGCACATTGATTATTTTTAGTGTCCACTGGAATATTATTCTTAATAATTTAAAGCAATTGAAGGAGATACGAAAACAAGAATAATTATCCAATTCCTAACATTTGTTATTCAGTAAAATGCAAGTGGTGTCCAATCTGCACTAAAAACCCATTCAATGGAGAATCTGCTTTCTGGTCATACAACCAGATGACCCTGCTCTAAACAAAAAACATTTACACACATTTAACGATTCAAATACATTACTCCACTGAGAAACAGATGAATATAAGTTATAAGGGTAACAATCAAAAGAAGCACCTAGGAAAAGAAAGAGGTCTTTCCTAATAACTCCAATACTCAGGATGCTTGGAGTGGTAGTTCACATCCAACAAAATCACACTCCATGTTTGAACAAACATAGCAGTCATGAAACAGAATCTCCCTGTTGAGAGGCAAGAAACATGTACCACAATTTGTGCATGTGGTGTCAAATATGCACCAAAAGACGATTGAATGGGGAATCTGCTTTCTGGCCATACAACCAGATGACCCTGCTGTAATCAACAAATATTTACCAACATTTCACGATTCAAATATATTATTCCACTGTGAAATTGATGAATATATGTGATGAGGGTAACAATCAAAACAAGGACTCAGCAAAAGAAAGAAGTCTTTCCTAATAACTCCAATTGTCAGAATGCTCGGAGTAGTGCTTCCCATTCAACAAAATTACACTCAAAAGTAGAACAAACATTGCACCCATTAAACAGTATCTCCGTGTTGAGAGGGAAGAAACATGTACCACAATTTGTGCAGCACATTTATTATTTTTGGTGACCATTGCAATAAGAGTTTTAAAAATAAAAAACAAATGAAGGAGATACTTAACAAGAAGATTTATCAAATTCCGAACATTCGTTATTCAGTAAAGTGCATGTGGTGTCCTATCTGCACCAAAAGACCAATGAATAGAGAATCTGCTTTCTGGCCATACAACCAGATGACCCTGCTGTAAACAACAAACATTTACCCACATTTCACGAATCAAATACATTACTCCACTGTGAAATTGACGAATATAAGTGATAAAGGTATCAATCAAAGGAAGCACCTAGCAAAAGAAAACAGCATATCTAATAGTTCCAATCATCAGAACGCTCGTAGTGGTGATTTCCATCCAACATAATCACACTCGATGTTTGAATAAACATAGCAGTCATGAAACGGAATCTCCCTGTTGAGAGAGAAGAAACATGTACCACAATTTGTGCAGCACATTGATTATTTTTAGTGACCATTGCAATAAGATTTTTAAAAATTTAAAGCAATTGAAGGCGATACGAAAACAAGAATAATTATCAAATTCCTAACATTTGTTATTCAGTAAAATGCAAGTGGTGTCCAATCTGCAGTAAAAACCCATTCAATGGAGAATCTGCTTTCTCGTCATACAACCAGATGACCCTGCTCCAAACAAAAAACATTTACACACATTTAACGATTCAAATACATTACTCCACTGAGAAACAGATGAATATAAGTTATAAGGGTAACAATCAAAAGAAGCACCTAGGAAAAGAAAGAGGTCTTTCCTAATAACTCCAATACTCAGGATGCTTGGAGTGGTAGTTCCCATCCAACAAAATCACACTCCATGTTTGAACAAACATAGCAGTCATGCAACAGAATCTCCCTATTGAGGGGCAAGAAACATGTACCACAATTTGTGCATGTGGTGTCAAATATGCACCAAAAGACGATTGAATGGGGAATCCGCTTTCTGGCCATACAACCAGATGACCCTGCTGTAATCAACAAATATTTACCAACATTTCACGATTCAAATATATTATTCCACTGTGAAATTGATGAATATATGTGATGAGGGTAACAATCAAAACAAGGACTCAGCAAAAGAAAGAAGTCTTTCCTAATAACTCCAATTGTCAGAATGCTCGGAGTATTGCTTCCATCAAACAAAATTACACTCGAAAGTAGAACATAGCAGGCATTAAACGGAATCTCCCTGTTGAGAGGGAAGAAACACGTACCACAATTTGTGCAGCTAATTTATTATTTTTAGTGACCATTGCAATATTATTTTAAAAAATATAAAGCAAATGAAGGAGATACCTCAACAAGAAGATTTATCAAATTCCGAACATTTGTTATTCAGTAAGGTGCATGTCGTGTCCAATCTGCACCAAAAGACCGTTGAATAGAGAATCTGCTTTCTGGCCATACAACCAGATGACCCTGCTGTAAACAACAAACATTTACCCACATTTCACGAATCAAATACATTACTCCACTGTGAAATTGACGAATATAAGTGATAAAGGTATCAATCAAAGGAAGCACCTAGAAAAAGAAAACCGTATTTCTAATAACTCCAATCGTCAGAACGCTCGGAGTGGTGATTTCCATCCAACATAGTCACACTTGATGTTTGAATAAACATAGCAGTCATGAAACGGAATCTCCCTGTTGAGAGAGAAGAAACATGTACCACAATTTGTGCAGCACATTGATTATTTTTAGTGTCCACTGGAATATTATTCTTAATAATTTAAAGCAATTGAAGGAGATACGAAAACAAGAATAATTATCAAATCCCTAACATTTGTTATTCAGTAAAATGCAAGTGGTGTCCAATCTGCAGTAAAAACCCATTCAATGGAGAATCTGCTTTCTCGTCATACAACCAGATGACCCTGCTCTAAACAAAAAACATTTACACACATTTAACGATTCAAATACATTACTCCACTGCGAAACAGATGAATATAAGTTATAAGGGTAACAATCAAAAGAAGCACCTAGGAAAAGAAAGAGGTCTTTCCTAATAACTCCAATACTCTGGATGCTTGAAGTGGTAGTTCCCATCCAACAAAATCACACTCCATGTTTGAACAAACATAGCAGTCATGAAACAGAATCTCCCTGTTGAGGGGCAAGAAACATGTACCACAATTTGTGCATGTGGTGTCAAATATGCACCAAAAGACGATTGAATGGGGAATCTGCTTTCTGGCCATACAACCAGATGACCCTGCTGTAATCAACAAATATTTACCAACATTTCACGATTTAAATATATTATTCCACTGTGAAATTGATGAATATATGTGATGAGGGTAACAATCAAAACAAGGACTCAGCAAAAGAAAGAAGTCTTTCCTAATAACTCCAATTGTCAGAATGCTCGGAGTATTGCTTCCATCCAACAAAATTACACTCGAAATTAGAACATAGCAGGCATTAAACGGAATCTCCCTGTTGAGAGGGAAGAAACACGTACCACAATTTGTGCAGCACATTGATTATTTTTAGTGACCATTGCAATAATATTTTAAAAAATATAAAGCAAATGAAGGAGATACCTCAACAAGAAGATTTATCAAATTCCGAACATTTGTTATTCAGTAAGGTGCATGTCGTGTCCAATCTGCACCAAAAGACCATTGAATAGAGAATCTGCTTTCTGGCCATACAACCAGATGACCCTGCTCTAAACAACAAACATTTACCCACATTTCACGAATCAAATACATTACTCCACTGTGAAATTGACGAATATAACTGATAAAGGTAGCAATCAAAGGAAGCACCTAGCAAAAGAAAACAGTATTTCTAATAACTTCAATCGTCAGAACGCTTGGAGTGGTGATTTCCATCCAACATAGTCACACTTGATGTTTGAATAAACATAGCAGTCATGAAACGGAATCTCCCTGTTGAGAGAGAAGAAACATGTACCACAATTTGTGCAGCACATTGATTATTTTTAGTGTCCACTGGAATATTATTCTTAATAATTTAAAGCAATTGAAGGAGATACGAAAACAAGAATAATTATCAAATTCCTAACATTTGTTATTCAGTAAAATGCAAGTGGTGTCCAATCTGCAGTAAAAACCCATTCAATGGAGAATCTGCTTTCTCGTCATACAACCAGATGACCCTGCTCTAAACAAAAAACATTTACACACATTTAACGATTCAAATACATTACTCCACTGCAAAACAGATGAATATAAGTTATAAGGGTAACAATCAAAAGAAGCACCTAGGAAAAGAAAGAGGTCTTTACTAATAACTCCAATGCTCAGGATACTTGGAGTGGTAGTTCCCATCCAACAAAATCACACTCCATGTTTGAGCAAACATAGCAAACATGAAAGAGAATCTCCCTGTTGAGAGGCAAGAAACATGTACCACAATTTGTGCATGTGGTGTCAAATATGCACTAAAAGACGACTGAATGGGGAATCTGCTTTCTGGCCATACAACCAGATGACCCTGCTGTAATCAACAAATATTTAAACACATTTCATTATTCAACTATATTATTCCACTGTGAAATTGATGAATATATGTGATGAGGGTAACAATCAAAACAAGGACTCAGCAAAAGAAAGAAGTCTTTCCTAATAACTCCAACTGTCAGAATGCGCGGAGTAGTGCTTCCCATTCAACAAAATTACACTCAAAAGTAGAACAAACATTGCACCCATTAAACAGAATCTCCCTGTTGAGAGGGAAGAAACATGTACCACAATTTGTGCAGCACATTTATTATTTTTAGTGACCATTGCAATAAGAGTTTTAAAAATAAAAAACAAATGAAGGAGATATAAATAAAACAGAAAGAAACTTCCACATGGGAAAAATATATTAAAAACAAAGATTCCAAGACTTACCAAGCGGGAAAGCGCCGGCAGACAGGCACATGAACAAAACACACAAACACACACACAGAATTACGAGCTTTCGCAACTGGCAGTTGCTTCGTCAGGAAAGAGGGAAGGAGAGGGAAATATGAAAGGATGTGGGTTTTAAGGGAGAGGGTAAGGAGTCATTCCAATCCCGGGAGCGGAAAGACTTCCCTTAGGGGAAAAAAAGGACAGGTGTACACTCGCACACACACACACACATGTCCATCCGCACATACACAAATATGTCTGCTTGTGTCTGTGTATGTGCGGATGGATATGTGTGTGTGTGTGCGAGTGTACACCTGTCCTTTTTTTCCCCTAAGGGAAGTCTTTCCGCTCCCGGGATTGGAATGACTCCTTACCCTCTCCCTTAAAACCCACATCCTTTCATTTTTCCCTCTCCTTCCCTCTTTCCTGACGAAGCAACTGCCAGTTGCGAAAGCTCGTAATTCTGTGTGTGTGTTTGTGTGTTTTGTTCATGTGCCTGTCTGCCGGCGCTTTCCCGCTTGGTAAGTCTTGGAATCTTTGTTTTTAAATGAAGGAGATACCTAAACAAGAAGATTTATCAATTTCCGAACATTCGTTATTCAGTAAAGTGCATGTGGTGTCCTATCTGCACCAAAAGACCATTCAATAGAGAATCTGCTTTCTGGCCATACAACCAGATGACCCTGCTGTAAACAACAAACATTTACCCACATTTCACGAATCAAATACATTACTCCACTGTGAAATTGACGAATATAAGTGATAAAGGTATCAATCAAAGGAAGCACCTAGCAAAAGAAAACAGTACTTCTAATAACTCCAATCGTCAGAACGCTCGGAGTGGTGACTTCCATCCAACATAGTCACACTTGATGTTTGAATAAACATAGCAGTCATGAAACGGAATCTCCCTGTTGACAGAGAAGAAACATGTACCACAATTTGTGCAGCACATTGATTATTTTTAGTGTCCATTGGAATATTATTCTTAATAATTTAAAGCAATTGAAGGAGATACGAAAACAAGAATATTTATCAAATTCCTAACATTTGTTATTCAGTAAAATGCAAGTGGTGTCCAATCTGCACTAAAAACCAATTCAATGGAGAATCTGCTTTCTGGTCATACAACCAGATGACCCTGCTCTAAACAAAAAACATTTACACACATTTAACGATTCAAATACATTACTCCACTGCGAAACAGATGAATATAAGTTATAAGGGTAACAATCAAAAGAACCACCTAGGAAAAGAAAGAGGTCTTTCCTAATAACTCCAATACTCAGGATGGTTGGAGCGGTAGTTCCCATCCAACAAAATCACACTCCATGGTTGAACAAACATAGCAGTCATGAAATAGAATCTCCCTGTTGAGAGGCAAGAAACATGTACCACAATTTGTGCATGTGGTGTCAAATATGCACCAAAAGATGATTGAATGGGGAATCTGCTTTCTGGCCATACAACCAGATGACCCTGCTGTAATCAACAAATATTTAAACACATTTCATTATTCAACTATATTATTCCACTGTGAAATTGATGAATATATGTGATGAGGGTAACAATCAAAACAAGGACTCAGCAAAAGAAAGAAGTCTTTCCTAATAACTCGAATTGTCAGAATGCTCGGAGTAGTGCTTCCATCCAACAAAATTACACTCGAAAGTAGAACATAGCAGGCATTAAACAGAATCTCCCTGTTGAGAGGGAAGAAACACGTACCACAATTTGTGCAGCACATTTATTATTTTTAGTGACCATTGCAATAATATTTTTAAAAATTTAAAGCAAATGGAGGAGATACGAAAACAAGAATAATTATCAAATTCGTAACATTTGTTATTCAGTAAAATGCAAGTGGTGTCCGATCTGCACTAAAAACCCATTCAATGGAGAATCTGCTTTCTGGTCATACAACCAGATGACCCTGCTCTAAACAAAAAACATTTACACACATTCAACGATTCAAATACATTACTCCACTGCGAAATAGATGAATATAAGTTATAAGGGTAACAATCAAAAGAACCACCTAGGAAAAGAAAGAGGTCTTTCCTAATAACTCCAATACTCAGGATGCTTGGAGTGGTAGTTCCCATCCAACATAATCACACTCGATGTTTGAATAAACATAGCAGTCATGAAACGGAATCTCCCTGTTGAGAGAGAAGAAACATGTACCACAATTTGTGCAGCACATTGATTATTTTTAATGACCATTGCAATAAGATTTTTAAAAATAAACAACAAATGAAGGAGATACCTAAACAAGAAGATTTATCAAATTCCGAACATTCGTTATTCAGTAAAGTGCATGTGGTGTCCTATCTGCACCAAAAGATGATTGAATAGAGAATCTGCTTTCTGGCCATACAACCAGATGACCCTGCTGTAAAAAACAAACATTTACCCACATTTCAGGAATCAAATACATTACTCCACTGTGAAATTGACGAATATAACTGATAAAGGTATCAATCAAAGGAAGCACCTAGCAAAAGAAACCAGTATTTCTAATAACTCCAATCGTCAGAACGCTCGGTGTGGTGATTTTCATCCAACATAATCACACTCGATGTTTGAATAAACATAGCAGTCATGAAACGGAATCTCCTTGTTGAGAGAGAAGAAACATGTACCACAATTTGTGCATGTGGTGTCAAATATGCACCAAAAGACGATTGAATGAGGAATCTGCTTTCTGGCCATACAACCAGATGACCCTGCTCTAAACAACAAACATTTACCCACATTTCACTAATCAAATACATTACTCCACTGTGAAATTGACGAATATAAGTGATAAAGGTATCAATCAAAGGAAGCACCAAGCAAAAGAAAACAGTACTTCTAATAACTCCAATCGTCAGAATGCTCAGAGTGGTGATTTCCATCCAACATAGTCACACTTGATGTTTGAATAAACATAGCAGTCATGAAACGGAATCTCCCTGTTGACAGAGAAGAAACATGTACCACAATTTGTGCAGCACATTGATTATTTTTAGTGTCCATTGGAATATTATTCTTAATAATTTAAAGCAATTGAAGGAGATATGAAAACAAGAATAATTATCAAATTCCTAACACTTGTTATTCAGTACAATGCAAGTAGTGTCCAATCTGCACTAAAAACCCATTCAATGGAGAATCTGCTTTCTGGTCATACAACCAGATGACCCTGCTCTAAACAAAAAACATTTACACACATTTAACGATTCAAATACATTACTCCACTGCGAAACAGATAAATATAAGTTATAAGAGTAACAATCAAAAGAAGCACCTAGGAAAAGAAAGAGGTCTTTCCTAATAACTCCAATACTCAGGATGGTTGGAGTAGTAGTTCCCATCCAACAAAATCACACTCCATGTTTGAACAAACATAGCAGTCATGATATAGAATCTCCCTGTTGAGAGGCAAGAAACATGTACCACAATTTGTGCATGTGGTGTCAAATATGCACCAAAAGACGATTGAATGGGGAATCTGCTTTCTGGCCATACAACCAAATGACCCTGCTGTAATCAACAAATATTTAAACACATTTCATTATTCAACTATATTATTCCACTGTGAAATTGATGAATATATGTGATGAGGGTAACAATCAAAACAAGGACACAGCAAAAGACAGAAGTCTTTCCTAATAACTCCAATTGTCAGAATGCTCGGAGTAGTGCTTCCATCCAACAAAATTACACTCGAAAGTAGAACATAGCAAGCATTAAACGGAATCTCCCTGTTGAGAGGGAAGAAACATGTACCACAATTTGTGCAGCACATTTATTATTTTTAGTGACCATTGCAATAATATTTTAAAAAATATAAAGCAAATGAAGGAGATACCTCAACAAGAAGATTTATCAAATTTCGAACATTTGTTATTCAGTAATGTGCATGTGGTGTCCAATCTGCACCAAAAGACCATTGAATAGGGAAGCTGCTTTCTGGCCATACAACCAGGTGACCCTGCTGTAAACAACAAACATTTATCCACTTTTCACTAATCAAATACATTACTCCACTGTGAAATTGACGAATATAAGTGATAAAGGTATCAATCAAAGGAAGCACCTAGCAAAAGAAAACAGTATTTCTAATAACTACAATCGTCAGAACGCTCGGAGTGGTGATTTCCATCCAACATAGTCACACTTGATGTTTGAATAAACATAGCAGTCATGAAACGGAATCTCCCTGTTGAGAGAGAAGAAACATGTACCACAATTTGTGCAGCACATTCACTATTTTTAGTGTCCATTGGAATATTATTCTTAATAATTTAAAGCAATTGAACGAGATACGAAAACAAGAATAATTATCAAATTCCTAACATTTGTTATTCTGTAAAATGCAAGTGGTGTCCAACCTGCACTAAAAACCCATTCAATGGAGAATCTGCTTTCTGGTCATACAACCAGATGACCCTGCTCTAAACAAAAAACATTTACACACATTTAACGATTCAAATACATTACTCCACTGCAAAACAGATGAGTATAAGTTATAAGGGTAAAAATCAAAAGAAGCACCTAGGAAAAGAAGGAGGTCTTTCCCAATAACTCCTATACTCAGGATGCTTGGAGTGGTAGTTCCCATCCAACAAAATCACACTCCATGTTTGAACAAACATAGCAGTCATGAAACAGAATCTCCCTGTTGAGAGGCAAGAAATATGTACCACAATTTGTGCAGCACATTGATTATTTTTAGTGACCATTGCAATAAGATTTTTAAAAATTTAAAGCAATTGAAGGAGATACGAAAACAAGAATAATTATCAAATTCCTAACATTTGTTATTCTGTAAAATGCAAGTGGTGTCCAAACTGCATCAAAAACCCATTGAATGGATAATCTGCTTTCTGGCCATACAACCAGATGACCTTGCAGTAATCAACAATCATTTACCCACATTTCACGATTCAAATATATTATTCCACTGTGAAATTGATGAATATATGTGATGAGGGTTACAATCAAAACTAGGACTTAGCATAAGAAAGAAGTCTTTCCTAATAACTCCAATTGTCAGAATGCTCGGAGTAGTGCTTCCATCAAACAAAATTACACTCGAAAGTAGAACATAAAAGGCATTAAACGGAATCTCCCTGTTGAGAGGGAAGAAACATGTACCACAATTTGTGCAGCACATTGATTATTTTTAGTGACCATTGCAATAATATTTTAAAAAATATAAAGCAAATGAAGGAGATACCTCAACAAGAAGATTCATCAAATTCCGAACATTCGTAATTCAGTAAGGTGCATGTCGTGTCCAATCTGCACCAAAAGACCATTGAATAGAAAATCTGCTTTCTGGCCATACAACCACATGACCCTGCTGTAAACAACAAACATATACCCACATTTCACGTATCAAATACATTACTCCACTGTGAAATTGACGAATATAAAAGATAAAGGTATCAATCAAAGGAAGCAATAAGCAAAAGAAAACAGTACATCTAATAACTCCAATCGTCAGAACGCTCGGAGTGGTGATTTCGATCCAACATAATCACACTTGATGTTTGAATAAACATAGCAGTCATGAAACGGAATCTACCTGTTGAGAGAGAAGAAACATGTTCCACAATTTGTGCAGCACATTGATTATTTTTAGTGTCCATTGGAATATTATTCTTAATAATTTAAAGCAATTGAATGAGATACGAAAACAAGAATAATTATCAAATTCCTAACATTTGTTATTCAGTAAAATGCAGGTGGTGTCCAATCTGCACCAAAAACCCATTGAATGGAGAATCTGCTTTCAGGTCATACAACCAGATGACCCTGCTCTAAACAAAAAACTTTTACACACATTTAACGATTCATAAACGTTACTCCACTGCAAAACAGATGAATATAAGTTATAACGGTAACAATCAAAAGAACCACCTAGGAAAAGAAAGAGGTCTTTCCTAATAACACCAATACTCAGGACGCATGGAGTGGTAGTTCCCATCCAACAAAATCACACCCCATTTTTGAACAAACATAGCAGTCATGAAACAGAATCTCCCTGTTGAGAGGCAAGAAATATGTACCACAATTTGTGCATGTGGTGTCAAATATGCACCAAAAGATGACTGAATGGGGAATCTGCTTTCTGGCCATACAACCAGATGACATTGCTGTAATCAACAAATATTTACCCACATTTCACGATTCAAATACATTATTCCACTGTGAAATTGATGAATATATGTGATGAGGGTAACAATCAAAACAAGGACTCAGCAAAAGAAAGAAGTCATTGCTAATAACTCCAATTGTCAGTATGCTCGAAGTAGTACTTCCTATCAAACAAAATCACACTCAAAGGTAGAACAAACTTAGCAGGCATTAAACAGAATTTCCCTGTTGAGAGGGAAGAAACATGTTCCACAATTTGTGCAGCACATTGATTATTTTTAGTGACCATTGCATTAATATTTTTAAAAATAAAAAGCAAATGAAGGAGATACCTCAACAAGAAGACTTATCAAATTCCGAACATTCGTTATTCAGTAATGTGCATGTGGTGTCCAATCTGCATCAAAAGACCATTGCATAGAGAATCTGCATTCTTGCCATAAAACCAGATGACCCTGCTGTAAACAACAAACATTTACCCACATTTCACGAATCAAATACATTACTCCACTGTGAAATTGACGAATATAAGTGATAAAGGTATCAATCAAAGGAAGCACCTAGCAAAAGAAAACAGTATTTCTAATAACTCCAATCGACAGAATGCTCGGAGTGGTGATTTCCATCCAACATAATCACACTCGATGTTTGAATAAACATAGCAGTCATGAAACGGAATCTCCCTGTTGAGAGAGAAGAAACATGTACCACAATTTGTGCAGCACATTGATTATTTTTAGTGACCATTGCAATAAGATTTTTAAAAATTTAAAGCAATTGAAGTAGATACGAAAACAAGAATAATTATCAAATTCCTAACATTTGTTATTCAGTAAAATGCAGGTGGTGTCCAATCTGCACTAAAAACCCATTGAATGGAGAATCTGCTTTCAGGTCATACAACCAGATGACCCTGCTCTAAACAAAAAACTTTTACACACATTTAACGATTCATAAACGTTACTCCACTGCAAAACAGATGAATATAAGTTATAACGGTAACAATCAAAAGAACCACCAGGAAAAGAAAGAGGTCTTTCCTAATAACACCAATACTCAGGACGCATGGAGTGGTAGTTCCCATCCAACAAAATCAATCTCCATGTTTGAACAAACATAGCAGTCATGAAACGGAATCTCCTTGTTGAGAGAGAAGAAACATATACCACAATTTGTGCATGTGGTGTCAAATATGCACCAAAAGACGATTGAATGGGGAATCTCCTTTCTGGCCATACAACCAGATGACCCTGCTGTAATCAACAAATATTTACCAACATTTCACGATTCAAATATATTATACCATCGTGAAGTTGATGAATATATGTGATGAGGGTAACAATCAAAACAAGGACTCAGCAAAAGGCAGAAGTCTTTCCTAATAACTCCAATTGTCAGAATGCTCGGAGTAGTGCTTCCATCCAACAAAATTACACTCGAAAGTAGAACATAGCAGGCATTAAACGGAATCTCCCTGTTGAGAGGGAAGTAACATGTACCACAATTTGTGCAGCACATTTATTATTTTTAGTGACCATTGCAATAATATTTTAATAAATATAAAGCCAATGAAGGAGATACCTCAACAAGAAGTTTTATCAAATTCCGAACATTTGTTATTCAGTAAGGTGCATGTGGTGTCCAATCTGCACCAAAAGACCATTGAATACGGAATCTGCTTTCTGGCCATACAACCAGATGACCCTGCTCTAAACAACAAACATTTACCCACATTTCACGAATCAAATACATTACTCCACTGTGAAATTGACGAATATAAGTGATAAAGGTATCAATCAAAGGAAGCACCAAGCAAAAGAAAACAGTACTTCTAATAACTCCAATCGTCGGAACGCTCGGAGTGGTGATTTCCATCCAACATAGTCACACTTGATGTTTGAATAAACATAGCAGTCATGAAACGGAATCTCCCTGTTGAGAGAGAAGAAACATGTACCACAATTTGTGCAGCACATTGATTATTTTTAGTGTCCATTGGAATATTATTCTTAATAATTTAAAGTAATTGAAGGAGATACGAAAACAAGACTAATTATCAAATTCCTAACACTTGTTATTCAGTGAAATGCAAGTGGTGTCCAATCTGCACTAAAAACCCATTCAATGGAGAATCTGCTTTCTGGTCATACAATCAAATGACCGTGCTCTAAACAAAAAACATTTACACACATTTAACGATTCAAATACATTACTCCACTGCGAAACAGATGAATATAAGTTATAAGGGTAACAATCAAAAGAAGCACCTAGGAAAAGAAAGAGGTCTTTCCTAATAACTCCAATACTCAGGATGCTTGGAGTGGTGGTTCCCATCCAACAAAATCACACTCCATGTTTGAACAAACATAGCAGTCATGAAATAGAATCTCCCTGTTGAGTGGCCAGAAACATGTACCACAATTTGTGCAGCACATTTATTATTTTTAGTGACCATTGCAATAACATTTTAAAAAATATAAAGCAAATGAAGGAGATACCTCAACAAGAAGATTTATCAAATTCCGAACATTTGTTATTCAGTAAGGTGCATGTGGTGTCCAATCTGCACCGAAAGACCATTGAATAGAGAATCTTCTTTCTGGCCATACAACCAGATGACCCTGCTCTATACAACAAACATTTACCCACATTTCACTAATCAAATACATTACTCCACTGTGAAATTGACGAATATAACTGATAAAGGTATCAATCAAAGGAAGCACTTAGCAAAAGAAAACAGTATTTCTAATAACTCCAATCGTCAGAACGCTCGGAGTGGTGATTTCCATCCAACATAATCACACTTGATGTTTGAATAAACATAGCAGTCATGAAACAGAATCTCCCGGTTGAGAGAGAAGAAACATGTACCACAATTTGTGCAGCACATTGATTATTCTTAGTGTCCATTGGAATATTATTCTTAATAATTTAAAGCAATTGAAGGAGATACGAAAACAAGAATAATTATCCAATTCCTAACATTTGTTATTCAGTAAAATGCAAGTGGTGTCCAATCTGCACTAAAAACCCATTCAATGGAGAATCTGCTTTATGGTCGTACTACCAGATGACCCTGCTCTAAACAAAAAACATTTACACACATTTAACGATTCTAATACATTACTCCACTGGGAAATAGATGAGTATAAGTTATAAGGGTAAAAATCAAAGAAGCACCTAGGAAAAGAAGGAGGTCTTTACCAATAACTCCTATACTCAGGTTGCTTGGAGTGGTAGTTCCCATCCAGCAAAATCACACTCCATGTTTGAACAAACATAGCAGTCATGAAACAGAATCTCCCTGTTGAGAGGCAAGAAACATGTACCACAATTTGTGCATGTGCTGTTAAATATGCACCATAAGACGATTGAATGGGGAATGTGATTTCTGGCCATACAACCAGATGACCCTGCTGTAATCAACAAACATTTACCCACATTTCACGATTCAAATATATTATTCCACTGTGAAATTGATAAATATATGTGATGAGGGTAACAATCAGAACAAGGACTCAGCAAAAGAAAGATGTCTTTCCTAATAACTACAATTGTCAGAATGCTCGGAGTAGTGCTTCCCATCCAACAAAATCACACTCGAAATTAGAACAAGCAGTCATTAAACGGAATCTCCCTGTTGAGAGGGAAGAAACATGTACCACAATTTGTGCAGCACATTTATTGTTTTAGTGACCATTGCAATAAGATTTTTAAAAATTTAAAGCAATTGAAGGAGATACGAAAACAAGAATAATTATCAAATTCCTAACATTTGTTATTCAGTAAAGTGCATGTGGTGTCCAATCTGCACCAAAAGACCATTGAATAGAGAATCTTATTTCTGTCCATACAACCAGATGACCCTGCTGTAAACAACAAACATATACCCACATTTCACGAATCAAATACATTACTGCACTGTGAAATTGACAAATATAAGTGATAAAGGTATCAATCAAAGGAAGCACCTAGCAAAAGAAAACAGCATATCTAATAACTCCAATCGTCAGAACGCTCGGAGTGGTGATTTCCATCCAACATAATCACACTTGATGTTTGAATAAACATAGCAGTCATGAAACGGAATCTCCCTGTTGAGAGAGAAGAAACATGTACCACAATTTGTGCAGCACATTGATTATTTTTAGTGACCATTGCAATAAGATTTTTAAAAATTTAAAGCAATTGAAGGAGATACGAAAACAAGAATAATTATCAAATTCCTAACATTTGTTATTCAGTAAAAGGCAAGTGGTGTCCAATCTGCTCTAAAAACCCATTCAATGGAGAATCTGCTTTCTGGTCATACAACCAGATGACCCTGCCCTAAACAAAAAACATTTACACACATTTAACGATTCAAATACATTACTCCACTGTGAAACAGATGAATATAAGTTATAAGGGTAACAATCAAAAGAACCACCTAGGAAAAGAAAGAGGTCTTTCCTAATAACTCCAATACTCAGGATGCTTGGAGTGGTAGTTCCCATCCAACAAAATCACACTCCATGTTAGAACAAACATAGCAGTCATGAAACAAAATCTCCCTGTTGAGAGGCAAGAAACATGTACCACAATTTGTGCATGTGGTGTCAAATATGCACCAAAAGACGATTGAATGGGGAATCTGCTTTCTGGCCATACAACCACATGACCCAGCTGTAATCAACAAATATTTACCCACATTTCACGATTCAAATATATTATTCCACTGTGAAATTGATGAATATATGTGATGAGGGTAACAATCAAAAGAAGGACTCAGCAAAAGAAAGAAGTCTTTCCTAATAACTCCAATTGTCAGAATGCTCGGAGTAGTGCCTCCATCCAACAAAATTACACTCGAAAGTAGAACATAGCAGGCATTAAACGGAATCTCCCTGTTGAGAGGGAAGAAACATGTACCACAATTTGTGCAGCACATTGATTATTTTTAGTGCCCATTGCAATAATATTTTAAAAAATATAAAGCAAATGAAGGAGATACCTCCACAAGAAGATTTATCAAATTCCGAACATTCGTTATTCAGTAAGGTGCATGTCGTGTCCAATCTGCACGAAAAGACCATTGAATAGAGAATCTGCTTTCTGGCCATACAACCACATGCCCGTGCAGTAAACAACAAACATATACCCACATTTCACGTACCAAATACATTACTCCACTGTGAAATTGACGAATATAAAAGATAAAGGTATCAATCAAAGGAAGCACCTAGCAAAAGAAAGCAGTATTTCAAATAACTCCAATCGTCAGAACGCTCGGAGTGGTGATTTCCATCCAACATAATCACACTCAATGTTCTAATAAACATAGCAGTCATGAAACGGAATCTCCCTGTTGAGAGAGAAAAAACATGGACCACAATTTGTGCAGCACATTGATTATTTTTAGTGACCACTGCAATAAGATTTTTAAAAATTGAAAGCAATTGACGTAGATACGAAAACAAGACTATTCATCAAATTCCTAACATTTGTTATTCGGTAAAATTCAAGTGGTGTCCAATCTGCACTAAAAACTCATTGAACGGAGAATCTGCTTTCTGGTCATACAACCAGATGACCCTGCTCTAAACAAAAAACATTTACACACATTTAACAATTTAAATACATTACTGCCCTGCGAAACAGATGAATATAAGTTATAAGGGTAACAATCAAAAGAAGCACCTAGGAAGAGAAAGAGGTCTTTCCTAATAACTCCAATACTCAGGGTGCTTCGAGTGGTAGTTCCCATCCAACAAAATCACAATCCTTGTTTGAACAAACATAGCAGTCATGAAACAGAATCTCCCTGTTGAGAGGCAAGAAACATGTACCACAATTTGTGCATGTGGTGACAAATATGCATCAAAAGACGACTGATTGGGGAATCTGCTTTCTGGCCATACAACCAGATGACCTTGCTGTAATCAACAATCATTTACCCATATTTCACGATTCAAATATATTATTCCACTGTGAAACTGATGAATATATGTGACGAGTGTAACAATCAAAACTAGGACTTAGCAAAAGAAAGAAGTCTTTCCTAATAACTCCAATTGTCAGAATGCTCGGAGTAGTGCTTCCATCCAACAAAATTACACTCGAAAGTAGAACATAGCAGGCATTAAACGGAATCTCCCTGTTGAGAGGGAAGAAACATGTACCACAATTTGTGCAGCACATTGATTATTTTTAGTGACCATTGCAATAATATTTTAAAAAATAAAAAGCAAATGAAGGAGATACCTCCACAAGAAGATTTATCAAATTCCGAACATTTGTTATTCAGTTAGGTGCATGTGGTGTCCAATCTGCACCAAAAGACCATTGAATAGAGAATCTGCTTTCTGGCCATACAACCAGATGACCCTGCTGTAAACAACAAACATTTACCCACATTTCACTAATCAAATACATTACTCCACTGTGAAATTGAGGAATATAAGTGATAAAGGTATCAATCAAAGGAAGCACCTAGCAAAAGAAAACAGTATTTCAATAACTCCAATCGTCAGAACCCTCGGAGTGGTGATTTCCATCCAACATAGTCACACTTGATGTTTGAATAAACATAGCAGTCATGAAACGGAATCTCCCTGTTGAGAGAGAAGAAACATGTACCACAATTTGTGCAGCACATTGATTATTTTTAGTGTCCATTGGAATATTATTCTTAATAATTTAAAGCAATTGAACGAGATACGAAAACAAGAATAATTATCAAATTCCTGACATTTGTTATTCAGTAAAATGCAAGTGGTGTCCAATCTGCACTAAAAACCCATTCAATGGAGAATCTGCTTTCTGGTCATACAACCAGATGACCTTCCTCTAAACAAAAAACATTTACACACATTTAACGATTCAAATACATTACTCCACTGCGAAACAGATGAGTATAAGTTCTAAGGGTAACAATCAAATGAAGCACCTAGGAAAAGAAAAAGGTCTTTCCTAATAACTCCAATGCTCAGGATGCTTGGAGTGGTAGTTCCCATCCAACAAAATCACACTCCATGTTTGAACAAACATAGCAGTCATGAAACAGAATCTCCCTGTTGAGAGGCAAGAAATATGTACCACAATTTGTGCAGCACACTGATTATTTTTAGTGACCATTGCAATAAGATTTTTAAAAATTTAAAGCAATTGAAGGAGATACGAAAACAAGAATAATTATCAAATTCCTAACATTTGTTAATCTGTAAAATGCAAGTGGTGTCCAAACTGCACCAAAAACCCATTGAATGGATAATCTGCTTTCTGGCCATACAACCAGATGACCTTGCAGTAATCAACAATCATTTACCCACATTTCACGATTCAAATATATTATTCCACTGTGAAATTGATGAATATATGTGATGAGGGTAACAATCAAAACTAGGACTTAGCATAAGAAAGAAGTCTTTCCTAATAACTCCAATTGTCAGAATGCTCGGAGTAGTGCTTCCATCAAACAAAATTACACTCGAAAGTAGAACATAAAAGGCATTAAACGGAATCTCCCTGTTGAGAGGGAAGAAACATGTACCACAATTTGTGCAGCACATTGATTATTTTTAGTGACCATTGCAATAATATTTTAAAAAATATAAAGCAAATGAAGGAGATACCTCAACAAGAAGATTCATCAAATTCCGAACATTCGTAATTCAGTAAGGTGCATGTCGTGTCCAATCTGCACCAAAAGACCATTGAATAGAAAATCTGCTTTCTGGCCATACAACCACATGACCCTGCTGTAAACAACAAACATATACCCACATTTCACGTATCAAATACATTACTCCACTGTGAAATTGACGAATATAAAAGATAAAGGTATCAATCAAAGGAAGCACCAAGCAAAAGAAAACAGTACTTCTAATAACTCCAATCGTCAGAACGCTCGGAGTGGTGATTTCCATCCAACATAATCACACTTGATGTTTGAATAAACATAGCAGTCATGAAACGGAATCTCCCTGTTGAGAGAGAAGAAACATGTTCCACAATTTGTGCAGCACATTGATTATTTTTAGTGTCCATTGGAATATTATTCTTAATAATTTAAAGCAATTGAATGAGATACGAAAACAAGAATAATTATCAAATTCCTAACATTTGTTATTCAGTAAAATGCAAGTGGTGTCCAACCTGCACTAAAAACCCATTCAATGGAGAATCTGCTTTCTGGTCATACAACCAGATGACCCTGCTCTAAACAAAAAACATTTACACACATTTAACGATTCAAATACATTACTCCACTGCAAAACAGATGAGTATAAGTTATAAGGGTAAAAATCAAAAGAAGCACCTAGGAAAAGAAGGATGTCTTTCCCAATAACTCCTATACTCAGGATGCTTGGAGTGGTAGTTCCCATCCAACAAAATCACATTCCATGTTTGAACAAACATAGCAGTCATGAAACAGAATCTCCCTGTTGAGAGGCAAGAAATATGTACCACAATTTGTGCATGTGGTGTCAAATATGCACCAAAAGATGACTGAATGTGGAATCTGCTTTCTGGCCATACAACCAGATGACATTGCTGTAATCAACAAATATTTACATACATTTCACGATTCAAATATATTATTCCACTGTGAAATTGATGAATATATGTGATGAGGGTAACAATCAAAACAAGGACTCAGCAAAAGACAGAAGTCTTTCCTAATAACTCCAATTGTCAGAATGCTCGAAGTAGTACTTCCTATCAAACAAAATCACACTCAAAGGTAGAACAAACTTAGCAGGCATTAAACAGAATTTCCCTGTTGAGAGGGAAGAAACATGTTCCACAATTTGTGCAGCACATTGATTATTTTTAGTGACCATTGCATTAATATTTTTAAAAATAAAAAGCAAATGAAGGAGATACCTCAACAAGAAGACTTATCAAATTCCGAACATTCGTTATTCAGTAATGTGCATGTGGTGTCCAATCTGCATCAAAAGACCATTGAATAGAGAATCTGCATTCTTGCCATAAAACCAGATGACCCTGCTGTAAACAACAAACATTTACCCACATTTCACGAATCAAATACATTACTCCACTGTGAAATTGACGAATATAAGTGATAAAGGTATCAATCAAAGGAAGCACCTAGCAAAAGAAAACAGTATTTCTAATAACTCCAATCGACAGAATGCTCGGAGTGGTGATTTCCATCCAACATAATCACACTCGATGTTTGAATAAACATAGCAGTCATGAAACGGAATCTCCCTGTTGAGAGAGAAGAAACATGTACCACAATTTGTGCAGCACATTGATTATTTTTAGTGACCATTACAATAAGATTTTTAAAAATTTAAAGCAAATGAAGGAGATACGAAAACAAGAATAATTGTCAAATTCCTAACATTTGTTATTCAGTAAAATGCAGGTGGTGTCCAATCTGCACCAAAAACCCATTGAATGGAGAATCTGCTTTCAGGTCATACAACCAGATGACCCTGCTCTAAACAACAAACATTTACCCACATTTCACGAATCAAATACATTACTCCACTGTGAAATTGACGAATATAAGTGATAAAGGTATCAATCAAAGGAAGCACCAAGCAAAAGAAAACAGTACTTCTAATAACTCCAATCGTCGGAACGCTCGGAGTGGTGATTTCCATCCAACATAGTCACACTTGATGTTTGAATAAACATAGCAGTCATGAAACGGAATCTCCCTGTTGACTGAGAAGAAACATGTACCACAATTTTTGCAGCACATTGTTAATTTTTAGTGTCCATTGGAATATTATTCTTAATAATTTAAAGTAATTGAAGGAGATACGAAAACAAGAATAATTATCAAATTCCTAACACTTGTTATTCAGTGAAATGCAAGTGGTGTCCAATCTGCACTAAAAACCCATTCAATGGAGAATCTGCTTTCTGGTCATACAATCAAATGACCGTGCTCTAAACAAAAAACATTTACACACATTTAACGATTCAAATACATTACTCCACTGCGAAACAGATGAATATAAGTTATAAGGGTAACAATCAAAAGAAGCACCTAGGAAAAGAAAGAGGTCTTTCCTAATAACTCCAATACTCAGGATGCTTGGAGTGGTGGTTCCCATCCAACAAAATCACACTCCATGTTTGAACAAACATAGCAGTCATGAAATAGAATCTCCCTGTTGAGTGGCCAGAAACATGTACCACAATTTGTGCAGCACATTTATTATTTTTAGTGACCATTGCAATAACATTTTAAAAAATATAAAGCAAATGAAGGAGATACCTCAACAAGAAGATTTATCAAATTCCGAACATTTGTTATTCAGTAAGGTGCATGTGGTGTCCAATCTGCACCAAAAGACCATTGAATAGAGAATCTGCTTTCTGGCCATACAACCAGATGACCCTTCTCTAAACAAAAAACATTTACACACATTTAACGATTCAAATACATTACTCCACTGCGAAACAGATGAGTATAAGTTATAAGGGTAAAAATTAAAAGAAGCACCTAGGAAAAGAAGGAGGTCTTTCCCAATAACTCCTATACTCAGGATGCTTGGAGTGGTAGTTCCCATCCAACAAAATCACACTCCATGTTTGAACAAACATAGCAGTCATGAAACAGAATCTCCCTGTTGAGAGGCAAGAAATATGTACCACAATTTGTGAATGTGGTGTCAAATATGCACCCCCTGTGTTTTACCCATGCCGCCTTCAGAATTTGAAAGAGACTATTCCAGTCAACATTGTCAAAAGCTTTCTCTAAGTCTACAAATGCTAGAAACGTAGGTTTGCCTTTCCTTAATCTTTATTCTAAGATAAGTCGTAGGGTTAGTATTGTCTCACGTGTTACAACATATCTACGGAATCCAAACTGATCTTCTCCAAGGTCGACTTCTACCAGTTTTTCCATTCGTCTGTAAAGAATTCGCTTTAGTATTTTGCAGCTGTGATTTTCAAAGCTGATAGTTGGGTAATTTCACATCTGTCAACACCTGCTTTCTTTGGGATTGGAACTATTACATTCTTCTTAAACTCTGAGGGAATTTCGCCTGTCTCATACATCTTACTTATCAGATGGTAGAGTGTGGTAGGACTGGCTCTCCCAAGGCTGTCAGTCGTTCTAATGGAATGTTGTCTACTCCAGGGGCCTTGTTTCGACTTAGGGTTTTCAGTGCTCTCTCAAACTCTTCACGCAGTTCCATTTAATCTTTATCTACCTCCTCTTCCATTTCCATAATATTTTCCTCAAGAACATCGCCCCTGTGTAGACCCTCTATATACTCCTTCAACCTTCCTGCTTTCCCTTCTTTGCATAGAACTGGGTTTCCATCTGAGCTCTTGATATTCATGCAAGTGGTTCTCTTTTCTTCAAAGGTCTCTTTAATTCTCCTGTAAGCAGTATCTATCTTACCCCTCATGAGATAACCCTCTACATCCCTACATTTGTCCTCTAGCCATCCCTGCTTATCCATTTTGCACTTCCTGTCGATCTCATTTTTGAGACGTTTGTATTCCTTTTTGCCTGCTTCATTTACTGTATTTTTTATATTTTCTCCTTTCATCAATTAAATTCAATATTTCTTCTGTTACCCAAGGATTTCTATTAGCCCTCGTCTTTTTACCTACTTGATTCTCTGCTGCATTCACTATTTCATTTTTCAAAGCTACCCATTCTTCTTCTACTGTATTTCGTTCCCCCATTCCTGTCAATTGTTCTCTTATGCTCTTCCTGAAACTCTGTACAACCTCTGGTTTAGTCAGCTTATCCAGGTCCCATCTCCTTAAATTCCAACTTTTTTGCAGTTTCTACAGTTTTAATCTACAATTCATAACCAATAGATTGTGGCCAGAGTCCACATCTACCACTAGAAATGTCTTACAATTTAAAATCTGGTTCCTAAATCTCTGTCTTACCATTATATAATCTATCTGAAACTTTTATTATCTCCAGGGTTCTTCCATGTATACAACCTTCCTTCATGAATCTTGAACCAAGTGTTAGCTATGGTTAAGTTCTGCTCTGTGCAAAATTCTACCAGGTGGTTTCCTCTTTCATTTCTTAGCCCCAATCCATATTCACCTACTATGTTTGCTTCTCTTCCTGTTTCCTTCTCTTCTTTTTCCTCCTGTCGAATTCCAGTCACCCATGACTATTAAACTTTCGTCTCCCTTCACTACCTAAATAATTTCTTTTATCTCATTACACATTTCATCAATTTCTTCATCATCTGCAGAGCTAGTTGGCATATAAACTTGTAATACTGTAGTAGGTTTGGGCTTCGTGCCTATCTTGGCCACAATAATGCGTTTACTATGCTGTTTGTAGTAGCTTACCCACACTCCTATTTTTTATTCATTATTAAACCTACTCCTGCATTACCCCTATTTGATTTTGTATTTATAACCATGTATTCACCTGACCAAAAGTCTTGTTCCTCCTGCCACCGAACTTCACCAATTCCCACTATATCTAACTTTGACCTATCCATTTCCCTTTTTAAATTTTCTAACCTACCTGCCCAATTAAGGGGTCTGACATTCCACGCTCCGACCCATAGAACGCCAGTTTTCTTTCTTCTGATAATGACAACCTCTTGAATAATCCCTGCCCAGAGATCCTAATGGGGAACTGTTTTACCTTCGGAATATTTTACCCAAGAGGACGCCATCGTCATTTAATCATACAGTAAAGGTGCATGCCCTCGGGAAAAATTATGGCAGTAGTTTTTCCTTGCTTTCAGCCATTCACAATACCACAACAGCAAGGCCGTTTTGGTTAGTGTTACAAGGCCAGATCAGTCAATCATCCAAACTGTTTTGCCCCTGCAACTACTGAAAAGGCTGCTGCCCCTCTTCAGGAACCACACGTTTGTCTGGCCTCTCAACAGATATCCCTCCATTGTGGTTGCACCTACGGTACGGCTATTTGTATCGTTGCGACACGCAAGCGTCCCCACCAATGGCAAGGTCCATAGTTATTGGGGGGGGGGGGGAGGGTGGCCTTCCTCTTCGTGTTGTATATTAATGATCTTGCAGACAATATTAATACACTACTGGCCATTAAAATTGCTACACCAAGAAGAAATGCAGATGTTAAACGGGTATTCTTTGGACAAATATGTTACACTAGAACTGACATGTGATTACATTTTCACGCAATTTGGGTGCATAGATCCTGAGAAATCAGTACCCAGAACAAACACCTGTGGCTGTAATAGCGGCCTTGATACCCCTGGGCATTGAGCCGAACAGAGCTTGGATGGCGTGTACAGGTACAGCTGCCCATGCAGTTTCAACACGATACCACAGTTCATCAAGAGTAGTGACTGGCGTATTGTGACGAAACAGTTGCTCGGCCGCCATTCACCAGACTTTTCAATAGGTGAGAGATCTGGAGAATGTGGTGGCCAGGGCAGCAGTCAAACATTTTCTGTATCCTGAAAGGCCCGTACAGGACCTGCAACATGCAGTAGTGTATTATCCTGCTGAAACGTAGGGTTTTGCAGGGATCGAATGAAGGGTAGGGCCACGGTCGTAACACCTCTGAAATGTAACGTCCACTGTTCAAAGTGCCGTCAATGCGAACAAGAGGTGACCGAGACGTGTAACCAATGGCACCCCATACCATGACGCCGGGTGATACGCCAGCATGGCGAAGACGAATACACGCTTCCAATGTTCGTTCACCGCGCTGTCGTCAAACACGGATGCGACCATCATGATGCTGTAAAGAGAGCCGGGATTCATCCGAAAAAATGACTTTTTGCCATTCGTGCACCCAGGTTCGTCGTTGAGTACACCATCGCAGGCACTCCTGCCTGTGATGCAGCGTCAAGGGTAACCGCAGCCACGGTCTCCAAGCTGATAGTCCGTGCTGCTGGAAACGTCGTCGAACTGTTCGTGCGGATGATTGTTGTCTTGCAAACGTCCCCATCTGTTGGCTCAGGCATCGAGACATGGCTGCACGATCTGTTACAGCCGTGCGGATAAGATGCCTGTTATCTCGAGTGCTAGTGATACGAGGCCGTTGGGATCCAGCACGGCGTTCCGTATTACCCTCCTGAACCTATCGATTCCATATTCTGGTAACAGTCATTGGATCTCGACCGACGCGAGCAGCAATGTTGTGATACGGTAAACCGCAATCGTGATAGGCTACAATCCGACCTTTACCAAAGTCGGAAACGTAATGGAATGCACTCCTCCTCTGTACACGAAGCATCACCAGACAACGCCGGTCAACTGCTGTTTGTGTATGAGAAATCGGTTGGAAACTTTCCTCATGTCAGCACATTGTAGGTGTCGGCACCGGCGCCAACCTCGTGTGAATGTTCTGGAAAGCTTATCATTTGCATATCACAACATCCTCTTCCTGTCGGTTAATTTGGCGCCTGCAGCATTTTATCTTCGTGGTGTAGCAATGTTAACGGCCAGTAGTGTAGTAGCATAAGGCTCTTTGCAGCTGATGCACTTATCTATATGAAGTACTATCTGAAAGAAGCTGGATAAATATTCAGTCAGATCTTAATAAAATTTCAATGTCTGCAGAGATTGGAAACTTGCTTTAAATGTTCAGAAACGTAAAATTGTGCACTTCATAAAACAAAAACAAATGCCTATGACTATAATATCAATGATTCATTGCTGGAATAGGTCAGCTCATACAGATACCTGGGTGTGACACTTTGCAAGGACATGGAACGATCAAATTGGCTCAGCCGTGTTTACAGCAGACGGTAGACTTCGGTTTATTGGCCGAACACTGGAGAAGTGCAATCAGTCTGCAAAGGAGATGGCTTACAAACCACTCGTACGACCAGCCTGCGAATACTGCCGAAGTGTGTGGGACTCGTACCAGATGGGAATAACAGGGGATATTGGACGTATACAGAGAAGGGTAGTACGAATGTTCACAGTTTTGTTCAATCCGTGGGAGAGTGTCACAGAAATACTGAACGAATTGGAATAAAAAGACTCTTGAAGGTAGACGTAAACTATTCCGAGAACGTCTATTAACAAAGTTTCAGGAACCGGCTTTAAACGATGACTCTAGGTATATACTAAAGTCTTGTACGTTTAGCTGACATAGGAATCGTGAGGATAAGAAGAGAATAATTACTGCACACACAGAGGCATCAAACAATCATTCTTCCCCTACTCAATACGTCAATGATGCGGGAAGAAACACTAATAATTGGTAAAATGGGACGTACCCCCTGCCATGCATCTCACGTGGTTTACAGAGTGTAGATGTAGAATTAGCTGTAGAAATCCGAGAAAATTATCATTAAATGAAAATGTTATATTGTTATGAAAGTGCATTCTTATGTTTAAAATGTTAATTAAAACAGTCTTTCACCAGTTTTCTGTCGTATTTGTTAAGAAATGATGCCTCTTGTTCCTGCTATCTGTTTCAAATGGTTGAAATGGCTCTGAGCACTATGGGACTTAACATCTGAGGTCATCAGTCCCCTAGACTTAGAACTACTTAAACCTAACTAACCTAAGGACATCACACACATCCATGCCCGAGGCAGGGTTCGAACCTGCGAGAGTAGCAGCAGCGCGGTTCCGGACTGAAGCGCCTAGAACCGCTCTGCCGCAATGGCCGGCCTCCCTGTTTCTTGAGACTAACATGACTCCCTTCCAGTCTAGCTCAGGTCCTTGGTGCGGCTATGCATGTGGTATAGATGGCGACAAACCGTGAGGATCGGATCACAATTTTGTAAGACCCACTCATCGTGACAAAGCAAAATGAGTGAAATAATTTGGCCCATAGGGTTTTCACAGTGCTCGGTAGCAAACACTGGCCATGCAACAGTACGTTTCAGTAACTTTTATATCATTCACTCTAGAGTTTAAAATTTTACCCCGAATAGAGCAGCACTCTTCGTGACGTACATTTACCCTAAGACAAGGAAATCGACTGTTTTTACGAAGGTCATGTCGGTCTTACACCTGTAAATTTCGGTGGTTTCTGTGGGCTAGGGACAGGATCAGGTCGGTCAAGGATCATTTAATGCTTTTTAAATGTCCAACACTCAGCTGACAACCATCAAAAACTTTTATGCGTAGAGGAGACTGGGACACAGTGAGCAGTGGGGCACACTGACCAATTGATTATGTAAAATCTGTGGCTGTGAGGATACCATCATAGCTCTGCACATGTAGCCTACACCCTCTTAGCATCTAGAAGACTGTGAAAACTAGATGGCTGAATTTTGCCGGAGTGTTGAAGTTGTGAGAGTCTAGTGGTTTACTATCTTGCTCTGCAAATTTTTCCACGTCTGTAGCAATTATTTGTACTTCCTCATACTATAGAAACCAAATATCAAGACGGTAAGCTGTTACCACAGATATTGTCTCTTCATACTAAATTACATACAGAATTATAACATCTGCATGTGACTGAATAAATATGTTCAGTTGAAGGGGTATGGGGCATAGTGAGCAATTTTTTCTGCGTCACAGTGAACATACACTGATGAGCCAACACATTATGACCACCTGCTTAATAAATTGTTAGTCCGTCTTTGGAACGAAATACATCACTGATTCCACATATCATGGATCCGACAGTTTGTTGGTAGGTTTTTGGAGGTATGTGGCATTATAAATAACAGGCCGCTGATAAGCGTATGTGGTGATGGCACCCGATAGAGACCCTATGGGTTGCATAGGATTTACATCTGGTGAATCTAGTCGTCGAGACATCAACCTGGTTTGAGATAATGCTCCTCAAACCACTCTGGCTCCCAGGTACGGGCAATTATACTGCTGAAAGATGACATCGCCGTTTGGGAAGGCATCAAGTATGTACGGACGCACATAGTTCACAGCTGTCAGCGTATCTTCGGTTAGTACCTCAGATCCCATGTAAGCGCAGGAGAATGTCTCCCGTAGCGTAATGTTGCTCCCACCAGCCTGAGTCCGTGCCGCGCTGCACTTTCGAGCCGCCGCTCACCTCGATGACGTCGTTTGAGGAGGCGCCTATCGACCGAGTGTAGCAAAAATGTAATTCACCCAAAGAGCCGACACGTTTCCATCGATCGACTGTCGAGTCGCGATGGTCCCGAGCCCGTTGGAATCGTAATTGACGATGTCGTTGGGTCAAGATGAGAACACGCAGGTGTGGTCTGTTACGAAGCTACATGTTCACCAATGCTCGATGAACGGTGTGCTCCAAAACAATTGTGCATGCACCAGAATTGTGCTCTCTCGGCAGAGATGCCACAGACCACTTCTGTCCCACTTTAGAGAGCAGGCAAGCCTCCAAACACCATGTTCTGTGGAGGATCGTTGACGTCCGACCATTTAGCGTCTAGTTGTATTTTCACTGTCCTACATCTTTCCATAAATGCTCACGACAGTAGGAAGTGAACATTCGACCAGCTTCACTGTGTTTGAGATACTCGTTCACAGGGCCTGTGCACTAATAATATGCCCTTTGTCAACGTCGCTTGTCTCACTGGATTTCCGCACTAGCAGCCCATGCCTTCGCTAGGTTGATCCCCCGTCCGTGCCTGCTCCGCATATGTACTTTTGTTATCGCGTCACGCGCCACCGATGCCACCAGGCGGCATCCAGCGTTGCAGTGGGAAGTGATCATAATGTTTTAGCTTACCAGTGTACATGATGGAAATAAAAATGGTTTGCTACAGAGTGAGAAAAACTACTTTTGGTTTAGTACCTGCTGAAGAAATGATGAAGGCTGTGAATAGTGTAATTCAAGCAGGCACGATAGTTCTGTCAGCAGCAAAACAATACAACACTCCTCGTCAGACTCTTGAAAGGTTAGTTATCCTCGTACTGTGACAGTAAAAAAGGTGCAGTAGTTGCAAATCTACCGGTAAATACTGATAATGACAGCAACAGGACACACAAAACAGATACCAGCAACAAGCACCACTCCAGATGTAAGTCTGTCTGCGAATAGTAGCTGTTTATATACACACATAAAGAAAAAGTTTTGCATCACCCTGGTCTCCAGCACTCCTGAAGATAGACGTTGACTGTGGATATTGGATAATGTATTACAGACACAGTAACCTTGAGTGTTCAGAGATGTCACTAAACCTGCCCAAAGATGTAAACAACCATGCATGAGTAGCGCCTATTAAGCCGAGGGGTTCCGACAACCGATCAGTTCTAGTCATTCCACAAGGAAGGAGGTACATGGCTTGTGTTGTACGTAGTTCAACCATGCCTAGACGGTCAATACCGCAGTTCAATTGCGTCCGCATTGTTACTTTGAGCCAGGAAGGGCTCTCAACAAGAGAAGGCATATAGGAGTGAACCAAAGCGATATTTTTCGGACATGGAGGAGATACAGAGAAAGAGGAACTGTAGATGACATGCATCGCTCAGGCCACCCAAGGGCTACTATTGCAGTAGATGACAGCTACCTACGGATTATTGCTCGGAGAAATCCTGACAGCAACGCCACCATGTTGCATAATTCCTTTTGTGCAGCTACAGGACGTCGTGATACGACTCAAACTGTGCGCAATAGGCTGCACGATGCACAACTTCACTCCAAACGTCCATGGCGAGGTTCACTTTTGCAACCACGACACCATGCAATGCGGTGCCAGCCGGGGTGGCCGAGCGGTTCTAGGCGCTAAAGTCGGGGACCGCGTGACCGCTACGGTCGCAGGTTCGAATCCTGCCTCGGGCATGGTTGTGTGATGTCCTTAGGTTAGTTTGGTCTAAGTAGTTCTAAGTTCTAGGGGACTGATGACCTCAGAAGTTAAGTCCTATAGTGCTCAGAGCCATTTGAACCATTATTATTTTTATTATTGTTATTATTATTTTGCAATGCAGTACAGATGGGCTCAACAACATGCCGAATGAACCGCTCAGGATTGGCATCACGTTCTGTTTACCAATGAGTGTTTCCTATGCGTTCAACCAGATTATCATTGGAGACATCTACATCTACATGACTACTCTGCAATTCACATTTAAGTGCTTGGCAGAGGGTTCACCGAACGACAATCATACTATCTCTCTACTATTCCACTCCCGAACAGCAAGCGGGTAAAACGAACACCTAAACCTTTCTGTTCGAGCTCTGATTTCTCTTATTTTATTTTGATGATCATTCCTACCTATGTAGGTTGGGCTCAACAAAATATTTTCGCATTCGGAAGAGAAAGTTGGTGACTGAAATTTCGTAAAAAGGTCTCGCCACGACGAAAAACGTCTATGCTGTAATGAATTCCATCCCAACTCGTGTATCATATCTGCCACACTCTCCCCCCTATAACGTGATAATACAAAACGAGCTGCCCTTTTTTGCACCCTTTCGATGTCCTCCGTCAATCCCACCTGGTAGGGATCCCACACCGCGCAGCAATATTCTAACAGAGGACGAACGAGTGTAGTGTAAGCTGTCTCTTTAGTGGACTTGTTGCATCTTCTAAGTGTCCTGCCAATGAAACGCAACCTTTGGCTCGCCTTCCCGACAATATTATCTAAGTGGTCCTTCCAACTGAAGTTGTTCGTAATTTTAACACCCAGGTACTTAGTTGAATTGACAGCCTTGAGAATTGTACTATTTATCGAGTAATCGAATTCCAACGGATTTCTTTTGGAACTCATGTGGATCATCTCACACTTTACGTTATTTAGCGTCAACTGCCACCTGACACACCATACAGCTATCTTTTCTAAATCGCTTTGCAACTGATACTGGTCTTCGGATGACCTTACTAGACGGTAAATCACAGCATCATCTGCGAACAATCTAAGAGAACTGCTCAGATTGTCACCCAGGTCATTTATATAGATCAGGAACAGCAGAGGTCCCAGGACGCTTCCCTGGGGAACACCTGATATCACTTCCGTTTTACTCGATGATTTGCCGTCTATTACTACGAACTGCGACCTTCCTGTCAGGAAATCACGAATCCACTCGCACAACTGAGACGATACCCCATAGCTCCGCAGCTTGATTAGAAGTCGCTTGTGAGGAACGGTGTCAAAAGCTTTCCGGAAATCTAGAAATACGGAATCAACTTGAGATCCCCTGTCGATAGCGGCCATTACTTCGTGCGAATAAAGAGCTAGCTGCGTTGCACAAGAGCGATGTTTTCTGAAGCCATGCTGATTACGTGTCAATAGATCGTTCCCTTCGAGGTGATTCATAATGTTTGAATACAGTATATGCTCCAAAACCCTACTGCAAACCGACGTCAATGATATAGGTCTGTAGTTAAATGGATTACTCCTACTACCCATCTTGAACACCGGTGCGACCTGCGCAATTTTCCAATCTGTAGGTACAGATCTATCGGTGAGCGAGCGGTTGTATATGAGTGCTAAGTAGGGAGCTATAGTATCAGCGTAATCTGAAAGGAACCTAATCGGTATACAATCTGGACCTGAAGACTTGCCCGTATCAAGCGATTTGAGTTGTTTCGCAACCCCTAAGATATCTACTTCTAAGAAACTCATGCTAGCAGATGTTCGTGTTTCAAATTCTGGAATATTCCATTCCTCTTCCCTGGTGAAGGAATTTCGGAAAACTGCGTTAAATAACTCCGCTTTAGCGGCACAGTCGTCGGTAACAGTACCATCGGCACTGCGCAGCGAAGGTATTGACTGCGTCTTGCCGCTTGTGTACTTTACATACGACCAGAATTTCTTCGGATTTTCTACCAAATTTCGAGACAATGTTTCGTTGTGGAACCTATTAAAGGCATCTCGCATTGAAGTACGTGCCAAATTTCGCGCGTCTGTAAATTTTAGCCCATCTTCGGGATTTCGCGTTCTTCTGAACTTCGCATGCTTTTTCGTTGCCTCTGCAACAGCGTCCGGACCTTTTTTGTGTACCACGGGGGATCCGTTCCATCTCTTACCAGTTTATGAGGTATGAATATCTCAATTGCTGTTGCTACTATATCTTTGAATTTGAGCCACATCTCGTCTACATTCGCATAGTCAGTTCGGAAGGAATGGAAATTGTCTTTTAGGAAGGCTTCTAGTGACACTTTATCCGCTTTTTTAAATAAAAATTATTTTGCGTTTGTTTCTGATGGATTTGGAAGAAATGGTATTGAGCTTGGTTACAACGACCTTGTGATCACTAATCAATGTATCAGTCATGGTGCTCTCTATCAGCTCTGGATTGTTTGTGGCTAAGAGGTCAAGTGTGTTTTCGCAACCATTTACAATTCGCGTGGGTTCGTGGACTAACTGCTCGAAATAATTTTCGGAGAAAGCATTTAGGACAATCTCGGAAGACGTTTTCTGCCTACCACCGGTTTTGAACAAGTATTTTTGCCAACATACCGAGGGTAGGTTGAAGTCCCCACCAACTATAACCGTATGAGTGGGGTATTTATTTGTTACGAGACTCAAACTTTCTCTGAACTGTTCCGCAACTGTATCATCGGAGTCTGGGGGTCGGTAGGAGCCAATTATTAACTTAATTCGGCTGTTAAGTATAACCTCCACCCATACCAATTCGCACGGAGTATCTACTTCGACTTCACTACGAGATAAACCACTACTGACAGACACAAACACTCCACCACCAATTCTGCCTAATCTATCTTTCCTGAACACCGTCTGAGACTTCGTAAAAATTTCTGCAGAACTTATTTCAGGCTTTAGCCAGCTTTCTGTACCTATAACGATATCAGCTTCTGTGCTTTCTGTTAGCGCTTGAAGCTCAGGGACTTTTCCAGCGCAACTACAACAATTTACAGCTATAATTCCGACTGTTCCTTGATTCAAGCACGTCCTGTAATTGCCAAGCACCCTTTGACATTGCAGCCCACCCCGTACTTTCCCGAGGCCTTCTAACCTAAAAAACCGCCCAGTCCACGCCACACAGCCTCCGCTACCCGTGTAGCCGCCAGCTGAGTGTAGTGAACTCCTGACCTATTCAGCGGAACCCGAAACCCCACAACCCTATGGCGCAAGTCAAGGAATCTGCAGCCAACACGGTCGCAGAACCGTCTGAGCCTCTGATTCAGACCCTCCACCCGGCTCTGCACCAAAGGTCCGCAGTCGGTTCTGTCGACGATGCTGCAGATGGTGAGCTCTCCCTTCATCTCGTAAGCAAGACCGGCAGCCTTCACCAAATCAGATAGCCGCTGGAATCCAGAGAGAATTTCCTCAGATCCAAAGTGACACACGTCATTAGTGCCGATATGTGCCACCACCTGCAGCTGGCTGCACCCTGTGCTCTTCATGGCATCCGGAAGGACCCTTTCCACATCAGGAATGACTCCTCCCGGAATGCACACGGAGTGCACACTGGATTTCTTCCCCTCCTTAGCCGCCGTATCCCTAAGGGGCCCCATTACGCGCCTAACATTGGAGCTCCCAACTACCAATAAGCCCACCCTCTGCGATTGCCCGAACCTTGAAGGCTGAGAATGATCCTCTGAAACAGGGCAGGCAGCTGCATCTGGCTCAGCCAGAGACAGTGCCTGAAACCGGTTTGTCAGACGCACCGGGGAGGCTTTCTGATCAGCCTCCGGGGACGCCTTTCGCTGCCTGCCACGCCTTGGAACGACCTCCCAATCAACCACAGGCGAGGGCTCAGCCCCACTGCGGGCAACAACCGGGGCAACCACAGCGGCAGACCGATCTGGGGACAGACGGGACGAGGTTGACATCCCCGTGATACCCAAGTCCGGCTCCCCACAGTGGTGCCCATTGGCAACAGCCTCAAGCTGCGCGACCGAAGTCAGCGCCGATTGCAGCTGTGAGCGAAGGGATGCCAAGTCAGCCCTCATCCAAACACAGCAATCGCAGTCCCTGTCCATTCTAATCGATGTTGAACAACAGTTACTGAAACACGAGTCCGTGCCTAGATAACGCAAGCGAAACACGCCTAGAATGTATCAACTAACCTGTACAAATGCCTAACGACTGCGCTACAATCTGCTGAATTTACGATTACAGTAACTAAAACTCGAAATTGCACCTCCAATACGAAACTCACACGCAATTTAAATAAGAACCTACCAAGTAAACACTAAAGCGCGATGCTACAACTGTCAAATACTAAAATACCCCCGAAATATATGAATTAAACAATGCAAGTACCCAAAAACACGCAAAGAAATTAATTAAACTATCTAACAAATAAGTAAGCTAGGGTTATACGACTTGCTGTTGCAGCTGCTTATCCAACGGTGGCAGGGAGCACCTGTTTGGAGGCATCCTGGTCAAGCTGAACGCCTTAGACACACTGTCCAGCGAGTGCAGCAAGGTGGAGGTTCGCTTATCTTTTGGAGTGGTGTTATGTGGGGCCGAGGTACGCCACGGGTTGTCATGGAAGGCGCCGTAACGGCTGTACGATACATGAATGCCATCCTCCAACTGATAGTGCAACCATATCGGCAGCATACTGGCGAGGCATTCGTCTTCGTGGACGACAATTCGCGCTCCCATCGTGCACATCTTTTGAATGAGATCCTTCAGGATGACGACATCGCTCGACTAGAGTGACCAGCATCTTCTCCAGACATGAACCGTATCGAACATGCCTGGGATACACTGAAAAGAGCGTTTTAAGGGCGTTGCCCACCAACCACCCTGCGGGATCTACGCTGAATCGCCTTTGAGGAGTGGGACAATGTGAACCAACAGTGCTTTGAACTTGTGGATAGTATGCCACGAAGAATGCAGGACTTGCTACTGGGTATTAGAGGTACCGGTGTGGACAACAATGTCGACTACCACCTCTGCATGTCTTGCTGTATGTATGGTTTTCATGAGCAATAAAAAGGGAGGAAATGGCATGTATGTTGATCTCCATTCCAATTTTATGTACAGGTTCCAGAGCTCTAGGAACCGAGGTGATGCAAAACGTTTTTTTGATGTATGTAGCTCAATACATTTGGTAACACTGAAGGAATTTCCACATTTTCCAAAAGCAAAAACCTGTAAGACAAGAGCTCATTTATCGAATAAAAAGAGAAAGAACAAGAATTCTTAATGACAGCTCTAAGAAGCAGGAGTTTCTAGAGCGTACAAATGGGAAGAAAATGAACTTTCAAACTCTCAAAATTAAGCAACGCGTCCATTTCTAAACGTGTCAGAAGGCAAATTCAGCCAGAGAGCAGCTCAAGAAGGCTCTGCGATTCTTCTGATGGGTGACAGAGGTGATAATCTGAGTTTTCGCTATAAGGTATAATTAAAGATCAAAGGCGATGTTGAAAAGAAAGGACTAAGTTACACTGCAGTTGTGACTTACCTGCAGAACTCATGAAAGTTTGACAGATATTTTTCGTTTGCTGCAGGTACAGAAGCACATGAAATTAGTTTCACAGATGTCATTTGTAGGCAGACTACCGGAGACTTACACAGTCAGCGGCACAAAAGAAACTGTAGTGATGCTTGTATTCCCTACTGACATGGATACTTACAATGCCATTGATTTTACTATGCGCAAATTCAATGTATCACATGTTTACCGAGAAAAATAAATGTTTCCAGTGTGTCTGTGGACTTCGTTTCTGTTGCTCCCTGCGGCCGACGCCAACACTCAGTGTGCGCCACGATGGGGGTGCTATCAATAATTCCGTGTGTAAACTTTTTGTCACATGAAAACGTATGAATAAATATGGAGATTGGATGGTATAGGCTTCCTAAATGGACCGAAATAATTCACAAATATTATCAAATTTCGTCACAAACTGTTCTAAAACAAAAGCCGTGCCCACTGTGTCGCAGTCTCCCCTATTGAATTAACAGTGTTTCAGCATTTACTTCTGCTTCCATTCTTTTTAATTTTATCTCCTACTTTGGATGGCCAGGATCAGCCGCTCTGCCTCCACCGTTTCCCTTACCGTCCGGATCCCTGTAACAAAGCCCGTCACCCCAGCCTCGACGAGTTTCGAAACTGGAGAACCAAAGTCGGTGTCTGGGTTAGACCTGTGTTACTGCTACAGTTTAGTGTTGAAAAGGACTGAGAAGGTCAGCTAAGGTTAGAATTAACTTTCAACGACTTTTCTCTTTTTTAAAAAAAGAAAGAAAAGCAAACAAACAATCATTCACATTTATTATTAATTTTCAAGGTTGCTGTGTACTCGTGTGCTGTTTAAAGTACTTTATACAGGAAGCGTCTTACGTGTATGTAACAGTGTAATCCACTAACAGTTATGGATTGACGAGTATCGAAGTCGACGTATAAGCAATCACCATCAAAATACACTGAAGAGCCAAAGAAACTGGTACACCTGCCTAATATTATGCACGGCCCCTGCGAACGCACAGAAGTGCAGCAACATGATCTGGCGTGGACTCGATTAATGTCTGACGTAGTGCTGGAGGGAACTGCCACCATGAATCCCGTATAGCTGTCCATCAATCGATAAGAGTACAAGGGGGTGGAGATCTCTTCTGAACAGCATGCTGCAAGGCACCTCAGATATGCTCAATAATCTTCATGTCTGGGGAGTTTGGTGGCCAGCGGAAGTATTTAAACTCAGAAGACTGTTGCTGGAGCCACTCTGTGGCAGTTCTGGACGTGTGGGGCACCGCATTGTCCTGCTAGAATTGCTCGTGTCCGTCGGAATACATAATGGACATGAGTGGATGCATGTGATCAGACAGGACGCTTATGTACGTGTCACCTGTCAGAGACGTATCAGGGGTCCCCTATCACTCCAACGAACAGTCCCTGCTGACATGCAGAGTCAGTGGATTCATGAGGTTGTCTCCATACCCGTACATGTCCATCCGCTCGATACAATCTGAAACGAGACTCGTCCGACCAGGCAACATGTTTCCATTCATCAACAGTTCAATGGGTGTTGATGGGCCCAGGCGAGGCGTAAAGTTTGTGTCAAGCTGTCATCAAAACTACACGAGTGGGCCTTCGGCTCCGAAAGCCCATGTCGATGATGTTCCATTGAATGGGTCGCACGCTGACACTTGTTGATGTCCCAGCACTGAAATCTGCAGCAACCTGCGGAAGGGTCGCAGTTCTGTCACGCTGAACGAACCTTTTCAGTCGTCATTGGTCCCTATCTTGCAGGATCTTTCTCCGGCTGCAGCGACGTCTGAGATTTGATGTTTTACCGGATTCCTGATATTCACGGTACACTCGTGAAATGGTGGCACGGGAAAATCCCCACGTCATCACTGTCTCGGCGATGCTGTGTCCCATCGCTCGTGCGCCGAGTATAGCACCACGTTCAGACTCACTTAAATCTTGATAACCTACCATTGTTTCAGCAGTAGCCGATCTAATAACTGCGCCAGGCACTTGTTGTCTTATGTAGGCGTTGCCTACCGCAACGCCGTATTCTGCCTGTTTACGTATCTCTGTATTTGAATACACATGCCTATACCACTTCAGAGTAGTTGACTGTTGCACCACTCCCCATTTGGTATAGAGTCCCGTCCGCAGTACCAGTGCGTTAGCATCTTTGTTCATGTAATTTGTCTCAGCTGTGTCTACTCAGAATATGTAGACACACACACAACAGAGAAAGAAAGTACAACCCAATAACTAGTATGTGTACGTGAAAATGTTTTGCGTTGAGTGCGGGGTGGTAGACCGAACAGTGTGAGAAACTTATTGTAAATGTACTTAACGTCATCCATAGCAACCTAACAAAACATGGTAACATACATGTACCAAATTTTGTCTTAGTGAGACTGACAATATGTCCAAATACAGGTTCGATTTTCGAATGTTTTTCATCATAAGAGACCAAACCACAGTAACTGGTTAAAAGTGGAGGACCCTTTCTGTAAATATAATGGATGAAGAGAGCTAATACAGCCGACGGAGTTGTTTTCAAATCGATAGTTCAATTAATTTGGTCCATCTTATTTCTGATTATGATAAAATCATATGAATTTTTAAGTCGATGTAATCGACACCGATGATTGACAGTAAATACTTAATGACAGCTCTCTTTTTACAGATGCCGCCCCCTTATGTCAATTCCGGCATTGTCCTCTACCCGAGGAAGAAAGACTACGCCGTCATGTGCATCAGAGGTCGAGCGATTCATTATTTATTTGGAGGTATAGAACTCATGGATTCTTGGAACTGTTTAAATGATCCTCATTTCGCTATTGTGAAGAACCCTAAGTACAGTCAACACTTCTCGAAGTTCTTGCAGAGCATCTTCCACGATCCGCCCCATGATTGGATTATTCATCGCAGGAGATAATGTGATTCATTCCCACAAGCAGATGAACAGATAACGGTATGTACACGACATTACAAGACGACATGCCATGAAAAATGAGCGCCGGCGTCCGTAGAGTATCGACGCCGTGTGTGCGTGTTACAGAAGTGTTACCTTGCGTTTGTTTTTCTTTCTTTTAGAGACAGATCGGGAGAAATGTGGATTATATTTTGTCAAAAAACAAATGAATAATCTCCTGTGGCCATTTGCCCGTTCCATAAGTTCCCGTTTGGGGACGCAGACATCATGTGCAGACCTCGTACAATGACCCCTGCTCACTTCGCCCCCAGACCATTCCTTCTATTCCTTGACCCTACATAAAAAAGTGGCGGGGTGTTGGACTATCAAGCAGGCGAGCTGTGTTCAAACCTCCTGTGTGCCAAAAACTTTTTTTTACCGTTCGCCGTATTCAAATTCGTGTCTGTATCGTGGTGTAACGTCCGTTTGCAACACTGAGGTGTAAGGAAGGGACCTATAATGACAGTAGATTCTGCTCAACTACTCTATTAGCAGCCGAAAGGAAGTGGCTCTCGATTGGGAAGCACAAGCGTTTGATGACAAAGAGACAAGTCAATCGAATCCTCCAACGGAAAACATATCTAGTGTGTCAGACACGGCATTACTGACAGAATGTGTGTCATATGACACGAATCTCATACGGACACACCTAATTTGTACGCCTGGTGAGTGAGTGAGATACGCCTCCTTGCCCGATTTAGGTGTTCGTATGAATTTGAATGTGGTCACTCCCAAGGAAATGACGAAAACATATACGAGGGCAGTTCAATAAAGAATTACCATAATTTCTTACGGTCGTAATTTCTAACGCTAAAATTTACTCTTATGATATTCTGTTAGCTTAATGTGCAGCAAACAGCCCGTAGTAGGTTCAATGTTGGGACTCCTGGTTCCCGCCTGTGAGAGGCAGGCAAGGTCAGACATGTTCAGTGTCGCCTTCCGCTGCAATGCAGGTAACACGCAAGGAATAACACGCAAGGAACAATATGCGGATTTGAAATTCTGCTTTCGTCTCAACAAATCTTCAACTGAGGCCTCTACAATGTTACAGGAGGCCTATGGAGAGTCTGTTCTTCCCTATAGCACAGCTCGAAGGTTGTTTAAAGTGTTTAACGAGTGGAGACAATCAATTTCAAAGGAAGGTGGGCCCGGTGCTCCAGTTACTGCTCTTACGGAAGAAAACATGAACACTGCTGCCGTCATTGTGAGAGAGCATCGACGAGTTACCTTAAGATCACTTTCTGAAATACTCTACATTTCATTGGGTGCCACCCACACGTTGCTGACAGAAAAATTACACATGACACGTGTTTGTGCGCGATGGGTTCCGAGACTGTTGAGTCCCAAACAAAAGGACATTCGCGTGCAGGTCTGCATGCAGTTAAAATTGATGTTAGAGGAAGATCCGGAGTGTCTTTCAAATGTAATCACTGCTGATGAAACTTGGCTACATCATTTTGATCCTGAGAGCAAACAGCAAAGCTCTGTGTGGAATTCTCCTTCATCACCAACCCCCCCACACCGCAAAAGAAAAGCAAAAGTGGTTGCTTCTGCTGAGAAAGTGCCGGCCGGAGTGGCCGAGCGGTTCTAGGCGCTACAGTGTGGAACCGCGCGACCGCTACGGTCGCAGGTTCGAATCCTGCCTCGCGCATGGATGTGTGTGATGTCCTTAGGTTAGTTAGGTTTAAGTAGTTCTAAGTTCTAAGGGACTGATGACCACAGCAGTTAAGTCCCATAGTGCTCAGAGCCATTTGAACCATTTTTTTGCTGAGAAAGTTATGGTCATCTCATTCTCTGATATTCATGGGATGGTTTATCAGCATGTTGTACCTGTACACACATCAGTAACTGGAAAATACTACAGGAGTGTCCTAAGAACATTACAAGTCTGTATCAGGCGCCAAAGACCAGATTTCCGTGAAGCAGGCTGGAAGCTGCACCATGATAATGCGTGACCGCATGTTGCCAATGTGGTTGCTGAATATCTTGCAAAAATCAACGTGAAGTGCATCCCTCACCCTCCCTATAGTTCGGAGTTAGCCCCAAGTGACTTTTTTCTATTCCCTAACATGAAGAAACGCCTTTGTGGGAGGCATTATCAATCATCAGAATCAGTGGCGAAGCTGCGGAAGCGATTTTGAAGGATGTCTCAAAAAATGGTTTCCAGCATGTATTTGAAGAGTGGCAGAAACTCTGGTACAAGTGCATCGGATTCATGGGAGACTACTTTGAGAAGGAGCATCAAAATTATGAGAATGATCAAGGTATGTTGTCAAAAAAATTATGATCATTCTTTATTGAACAGCCCTCGTAGTTTGCTACATGAGGTGCAAAAAATGAACGCAACAGTTTCACAATCACATACTTTCACTGTGTTCTGTGAAAACATATGTTCTTAACGGTTTTGAAGTTGCGTTCCTCTTTGGAAGTTTTAACTCTCGAACTCCTTTGTTGTATCATAGTTCACACCGGTTTACTTGTTTTCATTTATGTGAGACATCTATATGGTACGTGGGCTGCTCTCACTATTCACGACGTTTACCTGCAACGGTAACGCATTCATGACTCATATTCTCTAACCAGTCTATAGCATAACAAGTGCCAAGATTATGGAAAGACAACAAACATTTCAATGACCGAACGGACAGTTCATAATGTTGTGAAGAAAATAAAAATAAGTACCACCAGAGAGTTTCGAACCTGGCTCGTCAGTCTTAGTCAAATGCCGTACACACTTTCCCATGACTCCCCAGCTGTTCACTTGCGCTCAGCACTACACTTGCTAAGCTTCAATCGCTCACTTATAATTTTTACTTTTTTCTCACAGCTCAGTACACCTTCCTCCTTTTTCCATGCTTGATCTGTGTTCAGTTTGTGACGGGATATCCACTGGGCCATCATACCACTAAATCTGAGCTTGCTAGCTGTGTGTTTTGGTTTGAAGAATCAAAGTCGGCGGACACAGTTCAAAATAATTTCCGTACCAAGTACGCAAAGATCTTCCTAGTAGGCCTACAGTTTATGAGTGGCATAAATGTTTTGTAGAAACAGGGTACTGTGTAAAACATGGGAAATCATCAGGTCGTCCAAGCACATCTGACGACATCATTGAGCGAGTGAGACAACTTTTTGTCAACAGCTTTACGAAATCGACGTAGCCCGCATCTCGCGAACTGCAAACCCCACATATGACCATTTGGAGAGTGTTGAGAAACCGTTTGTATTTGAAACCGTGCATATTGACGATTGTACAAGCAATAAAACACACTGATAAAATTTCTCGCAAGAACTTCTTTGCGGATATGTTAAATCGATTACATGAGGATGAAAATTTCTTCGACAAAATCATCTTTTCTGACGAGTCGAATTTTCACTTAAGTGACAAGGTTGACATATATAACTGTAGGATTTGAGGCAGTGAAAATCAGCATCAAATATTGCATCGTGTTCGTGATAGCCTTCAACTGAACACTTTTTGTGTATTGAGCAAGAACCAAGGGTACGGCCCCTTTTTCCGTGAGAGAGCCATCAGTGGGACAGCGCACCTAGATATGTTGCAATTTTTGATACCACAGCTCGAAATGTTTACTTCATACAAGATGGTACACCAGCCCACTAACGGGCTGACATCTGGGATTTTCTCAGTGACCACTTACCAGGTCCGCGCAGTTCCCAAACCTGACACCGCTCGATTTTCTTATGGGGATTCATCAAGAATATTGTGCTTTGTACCTCCTGTGGCAGCTTCTCTACCTGAACTTGAGCAAGAATTTATGCCGCCACTAAGCAAGTTACACTTGCAACGCTACAAGGAGTTGAGAAGAAATTGACTCTGATGGAATGTGTGCAGGATAAGCAACGGAAGCAACATACAACATCTTTAGTTTAAGGTAAAAAAAACTTGATGTGTTTCCCTACAAAATAACATTAAATCCAGGTCTATATCTTCTTTCAATAAATGTATATGAATTTTTAAAGTTATAAAGTGCTTTTTGAAACACCCTGTATATGAACGATTGCGAAAAGCTGTCTCAGTGCTCACTGGCTACACTGACCCCCATTTCTCCATAAAATCTGAAAGCTCTTAGGGTAATGCCCCACCATAAAATTATGCTCCATGGTTTCAGTATTCCAATTTGTAAAATGGACGTTGAGGATTTTAGAACATTTAAGAGTGTTATCGACCTCTCTATCACACCTAAAACTGGTGTTCATCGTAACAATGTACTTTTAAGAAATTTTGAAATTATAAAATTTTCAATGGATTTCCGCGAACATTGTTTAAAGCAACGTATTCTTGATTGGAATAGTGGGAGGCCACCATTTTCTTCAAGTCACATCGAGGGAGACCACAATTTGCTATTTCTCCACAGTGTGTAGATGCCTCGCAAATCCTAGTGCCCAATAGGTGGAAGGCAAATACCAACCTCGAAACACGAACTCTTAACAAAGTACTATATCAATCTTTAAACAAATAGACTTAACAAAACTACTACAACTCATGCCTAAAGTGAACAAACAGTTTCGTCTGAGCCTGAAGCCAGAGAACGTGCTTAATGAAAATGATGACAACGAGGAATATGACGTGTTGGAACAGGTCACAACTATATGTGTGGTGCATTAAGTGTCTGTTACTTATGTCCTGATTCTAGTTTTACGTTAATTACAAACTATACTACAATTAAAAGAAACTATTGTCTCTAGCCTATATACAAAAATTTTGTAAGTTGACAATAAGAATAACAACAATAATAATAACAATAATAAATATTACATGGTTTTTATAGGAAGGATGTTAAAAAAGATACAAGTCAAACCTATGAGACTGGTGGTTTCCCTGCAAATTTGATTTTCACAAGTATCTGTTTTTCCGTAAACTTAACATATGTGCTTTGGGCCCTTCTGGTTCTCAGCACCTGAATTATTATTATAGCTTACGCTAGGAAGTGAAAGAACCACAGACATTCTTAAAAGTTCACTGCAACATCACGTATAGTAAACTCGTAATATTGTGGAATGGCGGTAAGTCTTAATAAGAAGTATTGAATCTTAGGAGGGTGGAGTTTTGAACGGAGGGGTGGAGTTTTGAACGGGCACAAACTAAAATCTAACACAAGAACTGCAAAATGAAATAAATAGCAACTCAAAGGAAACGTAAGCAGGACATTATCGGGAAATAAGAAGAAAGCAACACAGAATTTCTAAGAGAAAAGTCACTACACACGTAACGAAAAAATAACAAATCTTGGAATGGATAACCTAAGGCGCTGCAGTCATGGACTGTGCGGCTGGTCCCGGCGGAAGTTCGAGTCCTCCCTCGGGCATCGGTGTGTGTGTTTGTCCTTAGGATACTTTAGGTTAAGTAGTGTGTAAGCTTAGGGACTGATGACCTTAGCAGTTAAGTCCCACAAGATTTCACACACATTTGAACAATCGATAACCAGAAGTGGGCTGTATAGGTCAGTTCTAGTTGTCGATTCGAAGGTTTGCTCTTAATCGCTTTTTTGCATTAGTACAGGAAGCGATACCATACAGGTAAATCCTAAAGGAATTTGGGAGCCACCCCTAATGAAAATGACATAATAATGGAACGTGCAGTTACAAATTTCAGCGGTATCACGCATGAAAATTCTAAAAGACTTGACAGTTATACGAGTTCTGTTTCCATGTTACTCTCTGTACAACTGATGTTGCAGGTGTGTACTGCACATTCTTTGAGAATTGCCATGAATGGTATCACTCTAATTTTTGATTCCACGTTCCGTTATTTTCATGATTTCTATTGGCTGTTAGTTATTTCGTCAAACGTCTAATTTTTTCGTATCATTCGTTATGCTACTGGAAGAACGGGAAACATAACTAACGTTGGAATCGACAATGTGATTTGACCTACGGTATATAGACACAAAAAGTAAATAAATAAACAAATAATCCTAAAAGGAATAACAACAAACAATGAAAAACCACGATAAATAACGAACTGTGGGATGAAGGACTATAATGACGTATATAACTGTCCTCTTTGGGTTTCTGCGTAATCTCACCCTCGGCAGTGATGGCACATTCGGAGGAAAACAACCAAATGTTTGTGAGAAGCAGGATTATATATACCGGTAATTGCAGATAGTCGCAGCTGTGCTCTTAAGTTTCTGGCCAACCCCACCTTTGTAAATGGTGCCGTATTCGGAAAAAATAGTCATATATATTTATGAGAACTAAGATTATAAACAAGATTGCTACTTGATTCACGAGCAGCAACTTAAGCTGTGCACTTAGGTTCTTGCCTACCCCACAACCTGGGATATCGCGATATATTTGTAATAAACAGCATAGTTTACGGCACAGACAACCACAGATGAAATTTAATAACAAGCCAGTTCCATCCTTCGCATCGTAAACTCATGGCGTCCTTCACTCGGGGTGTCATTGGTCAAAGCTGTATGTGGAATCGGACGCTGGATTTGACTCAAAATAGAGCTTAATGCCTGACATTTATTTAAAATACGTTAGAAAGTATATTATTTCTTACGACAGGGGGATGGAAAACGTGTGTGTCACGGCAGCATCGCGATGTACTAAGCTTGTCGAGCGTTATCTACGCGAGCGAATACGGTAAGCACGTGGCATGTGCATCTCCGTAGGAACACGTATAATTTGTAGTATTTCGATCTTACTCTAATTGCAAGATTAATGAGGTTAATGGTTCTCCAACACAAACTGCTTTAGACGAACTGTGGTAAACGGTCTCGACGACGGATTTGGAAAATTAAATTACCTCGAATATAACGGCTGTGTTCAAGATCTCCGTATTCATTCAATATATGTGATGTGAGAATTAATGTTACGCGTGTGCAGAAAGATGCAATCGATTTAAGGCCTTTGTGTCAGCTGCCAGGGATTGTCGGAAATCAGATGCTAATTAATGACTTACCAGAGACCACTATCGTCCGAGCCCCTACAGCATTTCACTATTTCTTCAGATTCGCTGAATGCGGACAGCGCCATTCACGTTGCTCTACATTCCACTCGACTCAGACTGTTGCTAAGAAACGACATGGGACGTCGAAGAACCCCCTGTATTGTTGAAAAATGCGTCATGTCACCGTCGCCTTTGTTTACTCTATGAGGATATGAGCACAATTATGGTCGTATAATTAAACGATCTGTACACCGAGAATAGTAGTAGCATAAATGGTTTGTGTTGTCCGGGACAGATCCGCCGAGAACAACACCGTCACAGCGGCAGTATCTCATCGAATACAATGAAGAGGCAAAGAAACTGGTACACCTGCACAGTAAGGTGTAGGGCCCCCGCGAGGGCGGAAGTACCGCAACACGATGTGGCATGGACTCAACTAATGTCTGAAGTAGTGTTGGACGGAATTGACACCATGAATCCCGCATGGCTGTCCCTAAGTTCGTGAAAGTACGAGCGTGTTGAAATCTCTTCTGAACAGCACGACATACTCAAGACATACTCAATAATGTCATGCCTGGGTAGTTTAGTGGTCGGAGGAAGTGTGTAAACTCAGAAGAGTGCGCCTGGAGCCACTTTGTTTGCAATTCTGGACTTGTGAGGTGTCGCAATGTCCTGCTGGAATTGCCCAAGTCCGTCATAATGCACAATGGACATGAATGGGTGCTGGTGATCACACAGGGCGCTTACGTATGTATCAGCTCTCAGAGTTGTATCTAGATGTATCAGGGGTCCCATATGACTCCAACTGTACATGCCTGATACCATTACAGAGCCTCCACCTACTAGACTCCAACTGTACATGCCCCATACCATTACAAAGCCTCCACCAGCTAGAACAGTCCCCTGTTGACATGCAGGACCCACGGATTCACGAGGTTACCCATGAACGTCCATCATCTCAATACAATTAGAAACGGGACTCGTCCGACCAGGCAACGTGTTTCCATCATCATCAACAGTCCATTGTCGGTGTTGATGGGCCCAGGCGAAGCGTTAAGCTTTGTGTCGTGCAGTCATCGAGGCTACACGAGTGGGCCTTTGGTTCCGAAAGCCCGTATCGCTGATGTGTCGTTGAATGGTTTGCAAGCTGACAGTTGTTGATGTCCCAGCATCGAAATCTGCAGCAACATGCAGAAAAGTTGCACTTCTATCATGCTGAACGATTCTCTTCAGTTGTCGTAGGTCCCGTTCTTGCTAGATCTTTTCCCGGCTGCAGCGATGTTGGTGATCTGATGTTTTACCGCATTCCTGATGTTCACAGTACACTCCTGAAATAGTCGTGCAGGAAAATCTCCATCATTACCTCGGAAATGCTGTATCCCAGCCGGTCTAGTGGACGAGCGGTTCTAGGCGCTACAGTCTGGAACTGCGGGACCGCTACGGTCGCAGGTTCGAATCCTGCCTTGGGCATGGAAGTGTGTGATGTCCTTAGGTTAGTTAGGTTTAAGTAGTTCTTAGTTCTAGGGGACTGATGACCTGAGAAGCTAAGTCCCATAGCAGTCAGAGCCATTTTTGCTGTATCCCAAAACTCGTGCGCCGACTGTAATACCACTTTCAAACTCACTTAAACCTTGATAACCTGGCATTGTGGAAGTAGTAACCGATCTAACAACTGCACCAGACACTTGTTGTCTTATACGGGCGTTGCTGACCGCAGCACTGAATTCTGCCTGTTTACATATCTCCGTATTTGAATACGCATGGCTATAGCAATTTTCTTTGGGGCTTCAGTGAACATTCCAAACCACACAGTTCTGCTGCGAAACTTCCGAGGCCTGGACTCCTGGAAGAAAGGATGTTGCGGGGACGTGGTATAGTCCCTGGCTGTAGCCAAGCAATGAGTCCGCAAACTTCCTTCTTCTAGGAGTGCCGGTCTTGCATGATTCGCAGGAGAGCTTATGTGAAATTTGGAAGATAGAAGACGAGGTTCTGGCAGAGGTAAGGTTGTGAGGACAGGTCGCGAGTCACACTTGGGTAACTTAGCTGGTAGAACACCTGTCTGCAAACGGTGAAGGTCGCGAGTTCGATTCTCGTTCACACACTTTTAACCTGCCAGGAATTTCATAACAATGGAAAACGAAAATTTCGCTTTGGAAAGTAATTTATTTATTTTTATTTTATTTTACATGCCTTGTTCATTAGGATCAAATTGACTATCAGATCTCCGTGATCGTGGAACGAGGAAGTACATGAATTTAACATCAAAAACGTTAACAACAGATAACATTTACACAGATCGAATGCAAATTACAAGTTGAGGACCAAAATCTAGTACAATCAACAATATAACACACGAATTTCTTTCTTTCTTCCTCACTAGTGGGTCGAGGTTTAGTGACACTAGATATTACGTGTCAGTGACAGAGCAGACCAAAGGTCATTTTTTGTCAGGGATGGCGGGAGGGGAACGACACTGTGTGGGCGGTGCAGTGGGCTCTTTCCTTGGCTTAGAGGGTGAGGTGTGAGAGAAACATTGGTGGTTCCACTAGCAGTCATTTATTGAGACATAAGACCCTTCGAACAAACAGAGTAATACAGTGTTTTTTAACTCGCTGAGTTCCTCGCGGCGGAGTCATAGAGTGAAGGTTCCGGTGACGGCTGATGCGACGACGGCTCGTGTTGCAGCGGTGCGCCGGCGGTTTGTTCTCCAGTTCAGCACTGTGCTCGTGACTCAGTGCGACAGCGGCGCGGTCTTCTACTTGTGAATTCGCTCGTTGTGTATTAACAAGCGACTACGGTGAGGCGCCGAGTGCTGCGTTCTGAAATCGAACCAGCGACCCTCAGGTTCGGCGACTTCTGTGGGAGTTCATCAATCCCTAGCTTCACACGTGATCCATTTGGTGAGGTCACAGTCCTCACCAGGCACCTGAGTAATTACCACGCAGTCCGTAAAACTTATGCCAGGGCCTTTCCCGCCCGGAATTGTCTTTGCTTTCTTTGGTGGCTGAGAATCGGCATGTTTCCACTGCTCTGACTGTTGATTTGTCTCTGGGGTATAATAGTGCACCCTATTTTCATCTGTGGTCACAAACCAGTGCAAAAAATCTTGTTCGTTTCTCCTAAAACGAGCCCAACATTGTTCAGATATGCCCATTCTCATGCGTTTTTGATCCAGTGTAGAGTCGCGGCACTCATCTTGCAGATAATTTTTTTCATTTCTAATTCTTCAGTTAAAATAGGATATACCCTTTTACACGAACCTGGCAAGCACGAGCAATTTCACACACTTTCAATCGGCGATCCTCTGTGAACAATTTGTGCACTTTTGCTATGATTTCTGGAGTAGTGACACATCTTGGCTGACCAATGCACGGATCATCATCTAAGCTCTCCCAAACAAATTTAAATTCGTTTGTTCTCTTGGCGACTGTTGAATACGAAGGAGCAAAGTCCCCCAGTGTATTCTGGAAATCGACACGAATGTCCTCTGTTTTCATGCCTTTATTTACAAAGTACTTAATCACTTAATCTCGATTTTTTTCCTTCTTCGCAAATCACTTCGCAGGAACAACAACAGAGCCACGTCACCACCACAGCTCTCTTCCAAGAGCACTGACGTGGCACGTGTTTACAGGAAAGAGTCCAATGAATATCACGTGAACAACCCGTTGCGCTAGTGCTGACCTCTCGTGGTGATTCCAAGAACTTTTCATATCACCCTCGTACTACAGGCCATCTGCCGACATCTCTCCAAGGCAATAATGCTGCCCTCGGGAATTGCTTCGCCATTACTTCGGTGTTGCGATATTGCATATGCCTCGAGGACATTCTTTGAGTCATTCTGCTAGTGTATATCCATAATACTTACACCAGAATTTGGTTATGGTCACCACATGGAGCCGATCCTGGGTGTCCAGTAGTCTGTAGCTCATGCACCACTGCTGGTTTACTGCAACAATCGCATCGTCACATTGATGATGGGACACAGAAATTGCTCTCCCATTGCATACTACAGGCTCTCTACCGCCATCCCTCGAAGACACAATTATTGCCCTCAAGAATTGCCTCACCATTACACGTGTGGTGCGCAGAAGGAGAGGACACAGTCGAGGCTTCTTCTGCTAGAGTATATCTACGATACTCGCACTGGCATTTTGGTAAGGACACTGCATGGAACCTCTCCTGGGTGTCCAGTAGCTTCCACCCATTGCACTGCTACTGGTTTACTGTAACCCTCACATCCTCATATTGACGGTAGGATACAGAATTTGATTTGCTAGTGCATACTACACGCTCTGTGCTGAAGTCTCTCCAAGACACTAATGCTGCCGTCAAGAACTGAATCTCCATCAGACGGGTGCTGCGTTATTTCATATGCCTCGAGGCCATTGTCAGAGTCATTATGCTAGAGTATATGTATGATACTGGAACCTGTCCTGGATGTCCACTAGCTTGTAACCGATGCACCACTGCCGGTTTACTTTAACCTCGCAACCCTGACATTGGTGATGGGATGTAGAAATACACACATCAAAAAAGTTTTGCATCACCCCAGTTCCCAGAACTCTTGAAGATAGACATTGACTGAGGATAGTACATCATCACATTGTTTCTTTGTGCCAGGAAGGGCTCTCACCAAGGGAACTGTGTCTCTGAGTGAACCAAAACATGGAGGAGATACAGAGAGACAAGAACTGTCGATGACATGCCTCGCTCAGGCCGCCCAAGTGTCACTACTGCAGTGGGTGACCGTTACCTACGGATTATGGCTCGGAGGAACGCTGACAGCAACGCAACCATGTTGAACAATGCTTTTCGTGCAGCCACAGGACGTTGTGTTACGACTCAAATTGTGCACAACGTCACTCCCGACGCCTATGGCGAGGTCCATCTTTGCAACCATGACACTAAGCAGTACAGTACAGATATGGCCCAACAACATGCCGAATGGACCACTCAGGATTGGCATCATGTTCTCCTCACTGATGAGTGTTGCAGATGCCTTGAACCAGACAATCGTCGGAGACGGTTTTAGAGGCAACCCAGTCAGGCTGAACGCCTTAGACACACTGTGCAGCGAGTGCAGCAAGATGTAGGTTCCTTGCTGTTTTAGGGTAGCAGCATGTGGGGCCAGTATACGCCACTGGTGGTCACTGAAGGCGCTGTAATGGCTGTACGATATGTGAATGCCATCCTCCAACTGATAGTGCAATCACATCAGCAGAATATTGGCGAGGCATCTTCATGGACGACAATTTGCGCATCCATCGTGGTTCGCAGCTCGTGGTCGTGCGGTAGCATTCTCGCTACTAGCGCCCGGGTTCCAGGGTTCGATTCCCGGCGGGGTCAGGGATTTTCTCTGCCTCGTGATGACTGGGTGTTGTGTGATATCCTTAGGTTAGTTAGGTTTAAGTAGTTCTAAGTTCTAGGGGACTGATGACCATAGATGTTAAGTCCCATAGTGCTCAGAGACATTTGAACTATCCATCGTGCACATCTTCTGAATGACTTTCTTCAGGATAACGACATCGCTAAATCGAATGGCCAGCATGTTCTCCAGACATGAACCCTGTCAACCATCCCGGGATAGTTTGATAAAAGCTCTTTGTGGACGACGTGACCCACCAACCACTCTCAGGATCTATGTCGAATCGCCATTGAGGAGTGGGACATTATGGACCAACAGTGCCTTGTTGAACTTGTGGATACTATGCCACGACGAATATAGGCATGCATCAATGGAAGAGGACATGCTGCTGGGTATTAGAGGTTCTGGTGTGTACAGCATTCTGGACCACCACCTCTGAAGGTCTCGTTATATGGTGGTACAATATGCAGTGTGTGGTTTTCATGAGCAGTAAAAAGTGTGGAAATAGTGTTTATGTGGATCTTTATTCCAATTTTCTGTACAGGTTCCATAACTTTCGTAACCGAGTAGATGCAAAACTTTTTTGATGTGTGTAATTTCACCATTACATACTACAGCGTCTTCAAGACACTAACATGGGGCTCAGTAATTGCAATTCTCCGCTACTGGCGCTGACATTCTTCTACGATCACTGAATGGAACCTCTTCTGGGTGTCCAGCAACTTGTAACCAATGCTCTGCTGCTGGTTTACTGTAATTCTCACACAGTCACGTTGACGATGGGACACACAAATTATTTGTCCATTGCATACTACAGGCTCGCTTCCCATGTCTGCTAAAAACACTAATGCTGCCCTCAGAAACTCCATTTCCATCAGATGGGTTCTGTGCTATAGCATATGTCTCGAGGACATTGTCGGTATCATTCTGACTGTCTATATCTATGATAATGGCGCTCGCAGTTGGGTATGGTCACTGATAGAACCTCTCCTGGGTGTCCAATAGCTTGTAACTGAAGCACTGGTGCTGGTTTACTGTAATCCTCACACCTTCACATGGACGACGGGACACAGAAATTGCTTCGCTATTGCATATTACAGGTTCTGTGCTGACCTCTCTCCTAGACACTGACGCAGACTTCAGGACTTTTTTCTCTATCAGACAGGTGCTGCGATACTGCATATGCCTCAAGGAGACTGTGGGAGACATTTTGGTAGTGCATATCTGTGATACTGACACTAGAATTTGGCTATGGTAGCTGCATAAAACCTCTCCTGGGTCTCCAGTAGCTTCTAACCAATGCACTGCTGCCAGTTAACTGTAACTCTCTCACCCTCAGATTGACGCCTCAGGAACTGCCTCTTCAACATACAGGTGCTGTGCTATTGCATATGACTCGAGGACACTGTCAGAATCATTTTGCTAATGTAGTCTATGATACTGGCACTGGCTTTTGGCTACGGTCACCACACGGAACCTCTCACCTTGTTGTCCAGTAGCTTGTAACCGATGCTCCACTGCCAGTTTACTGTAACACTTGCACCCTCAGAATGACAACTGGATTGCTTCACCACTGCACACTACAGGTTCTGAGCTGACGTCTCTTCAAGACACTATTGCTGCCCTAATGAATTGGATCTCCAGCAGACGGCTGCTTCACTATTGCATTTGCCTCGTGGACATTGTCAGAGTCATTCTGCTAGTGTATATATATGATAATGGCACTGGCATTCGGCTATGGTCACCGCATGGAACTAATGTACCAATGATGGTCTACTGTAACCCTTGATGATGGGACGCAGAAACTGATTCGCCATTTCATACTACAGGCTCTCTGCCGATGTCTCTCCAACACACTAAAGCTGCCCTCGGGAATTGCCTTGCCATTTGACTGGTGCTGCGATATTGCATACACTGTGAGGACACTGTTGGAGTCTTTCTGCTAGTGTGCATCTATGACACTTGCTTCGACATTCGGCTGTGGTTACTGCATGGGAATCTGCTGGGTGTCCAGTAGCAAGTAACTGATGCACCACTGCAAGTTTACTGTAACCCTACGACATTCATATTGACGATGGGACACAGAAATGCTTCGCCATTCCATACTGTGGGGTGATGCCCATTCGTTGCTTACAGGGTGTCTAAATGATGGTTTGTCCTCAGAATGCTTTACGACAGTTCTAACTAATAACATTTGTAGCTTTATTTCTATAAAACAGATATGATAATACTTAAGTTTCGAATTACATCGGTATCGCAAGTAACATGCAAACAATAATAGTTATCGCTATAGTCGACGTCCAGACAAATAACTGATAACAATCACAACTAGTTTTTGTTGTAGCACGCTCTGCAAATATGTTCCACTAATGTCAGTACTGTGAGGCGATCTGAGCGGCCTTAGCCAACAGTAGCGGTGCTTATATTCACTTCATCCAGGTGTCACTCTTGGCACAGCTCGGTAAAATTCAACGTGTCATTTTCGGACGTTTTCTCACCACCTTCTCTGGTTTGCATTCTGAATCTCCGTTCCTTTGCTAACGGTTATGAAAGAACACATTCTACTGGCTCAATGCCATTGTCTCTAGAAGACATTAATGATGGGCCCAAGAAGTTCATCTCCACCAGACGACTACTAACCTGTTGCATATGCCTCGAAGACATTGTTGGACTATTACATTAATGTACATCTATGAAACCAGCGCTGGCATTTGGCTACTGACTCCGCATGCAGCCTCTCCTGGGTGTCCAGCAGTTTGTGACTGATGCACACCTGCCGACCCCACACACACTCTCATTGACGATGAGACACAAATATTCGTTAGCCTTTTCACACTAAGGTTCTCAGCTGATATCTCTCCAAGACAATAACGCTGCCCTCGGAATTATAACTCCACCATACAGGTGCTCCGCCATTGCATATGCCTCGAAGACATTTGGCTGAGGTAATCACATGGAACCTGTCCTGCATATCCAGTACCTGGTAATGGATGCACCGCTGCGGGTTTACTGCATCCCTTGCACCCTCAACATTGATAACAGGACACAGAAGTTGCTTCACCATTTCGTATTACTGGCTCTCTGCCGACATCTCTTCAAGACACTTACACGGCCCTCAGGGATTGCATCTCCACAGTACGGGTCTGCGCTATTCCATATGAATCTAGGATATTGTCGGAGTCATTTTGCTGGTGTATGTCTATGATAATGTCGCTCGCTTTTGGCTACAATCACCGTATGGAACGTCTCCTGGAGGTCCAGTAGGTTGTAACCGGTGCACTGCTGCCAGTTTACTACAATCCTAGCACAAGCAGTTAGACCACGGGACATAGAAATTGCTTCATAACTACATATTAGAGGCTCTCTACCGACATGTCTCCAAGACACTAATGCTGCCCTTGGGCATTGACTCACCATTAGACAGGTGCTGCAATATTGCACATGACTCGAAAACATTGTCAAAGTCATTCTGTTAACGTATATCTATGACACTTGCGATGAACTGGGGCTACCATTACTGCATGGAACCTCTGTTGGGTGTCCAGTAGCTTTTAACTGATGCAGCGCTGCCTGTTAACTGTAACCCTTGCACCCTCACATTGACGATATGACACACAAATTGCTTTGCCATTGCATGCTACAAACTCTCTGCCAACGTCTCTCAAAGACACTAATGCTGCTATAAGGAACTGCATTTCCATCACAAGTATGATGCGCTATTGCATATGCCTGAAGACATTGTTACAGTCTTTCTGCTAGTATGTATTAATGATAAAGGCGCTGGCATTCGGCTATGGAAATTACATATAATCTCTCCTGCTCGTCCAGTAGCTTGTCACTGATGCACTGCTGCTGGTTTTCTGTTACAGTACGATGGGACACAGAAATTGCTTCGCCATTGCAAATTACATCTCTCCAAGACACTAACGCTGCCCTCAGGAATGGCATATCACCAGACTGGTCCTGCGGTATTGCATACGCCTTTAGGACATTGACGGAGTCATTCTGCGAGTGTATATCTATGATAGCACATGGAACCTCTCCTGTGTGTCCAGTAGCTTGTAACCGATGAATTGCTGGTGTTCTGCTGTAGGTCTTGCTACCGCACATTCATCATGGGGGACAGAAATCCTTCGGCATTGCATACCATGGGCTCTCTGCTGACATCTCCCATAAACACTAATCCTGCCCTTGAGAATTGCCTCGCCATTAGATGGGTGCCTCACTATTGCACATGCCTAGGGGACATTGTTGAGATCATTATTTTAGTGTATATCTATGATACTGGCGCTGGCGCTACGCTTGCCACATGGAACCTCTCCTGGGTGTCCAGGAGCTTGTGACTGTTCAGCCACTGCCTTTTACTGTAACCCTCGCACCCTCTCATTGACGATGGGTCGCAGAAATTGCTTCGCTCATTGCGTACTACAGACTCTCTCTCGTCATCTCTCGAAGACATTAATGCTGCCCTCAATAACTGCATCTTCATCAGATAGATTCTGACCTATTACATATGCTTCAAGGACATTGTCCGAGCCATTCTGCTAATGTATATCTATGATACCAGAGCTGGCATTGTGCTAAGGAACCACGTGGAATCTCTCCTGCGTGTCCAGTAGCTCGTACTCGATGCACTGTTGCAGGTTTACTGTAAGCCTCGCAGCCTCACATGGACGATGTAACACACAATTTGCTTCGGCATTGCATACTACATAATCTCTGCCAATGTGTCTCCAAGACACTAACACAATACTCAGGATTTGCATCTCTACAACGTGGGTACTGCGCCATTGCAGATGCCTCAATGACATTGTCGGAGTTATTTGCTAGTAAATATCTATGATATTGGCTTTGGGATTCGGCTACTGTTACTGTATGGAACCTCTCCTGGGTGTCCAGTAAGCTGTAACCAATAGTCTGCTGGTGGTTTACTGTAACCCACGCAGATTCACATTGACGATGGGACACAGAAATTTCTTTGCCATTGCATACTACAATCTCTTCGCTGACGTCTCTCCAAGACACTAATGCTGCGTTCATGAACTGCATTGCCATTAGATGGATGCTGCGCTATTGCATATGGCTTGAGGACTTTGCGGGAGTCACTCTGCTAGCGCGTGTCTATGATACTGGCGCTATCATTCAGCTACAGCCACAGTAACTGATGCTCCTCTGCCAGTTTACTGTAACTCTCGCCCCCTCACATTGACAATGGGAAACTGAATTTATTCACCCTTGCATACTACAGACTCTCAGCTGACATCTCTCCAAGACACTAACGAGTCGTGGAAACTCTTGTAGTAGTCTAGCAGCCATGTCGTTGGGAGGGGGGAGGGGCGGGCCAATAACATAATAGCAGTGGGAGTGTCTTATTCAGTCGCCTGCAGAATGAGTATTATATTTCAATGGTGAAGCAATTACTGTGTTCCAGAACCAAGGTGGAAGAGTTACAGCAAGCAATCTGTTTTGCCTTGTGAAAAGACTGCTGGACACCCAGAGGAATTTCCACAGTGAGACCCTAGTAGGATGCCAGCAGGAGTCTCAGAGAAACGATCTTGTCTAATGACTCCAACTGTGTCATAGAGACACTTGGTGTAGCCCAGCAGACATGTAAAAGAGAGGCGATTCCTGAAGGGTGCCATAACTGGGTGAGTTGATGGTCGATGAAGGATTCTGTGAAGATACTCATGAGGAAGATGGGGCCGAAGTCACTGCAAATGCGGCAGGCAGAATGGGTTTCAAGTGCAGGCTGTGTTTTCAGTTTGGCCAACACCACTACCTCCCTGACCATGGGGCTAAGCTTCATGATTATGGTGGTGAGGGTTGGAGGATGGAAAGGAGGTTGCGCCTGGCAGGGAGAGTAGGAGGTAAGGAAAAGTGTAAGTGTGGCATAGGGCCAATGGTGACACAAGAGACCATTTGAGGAGTTCATTGTTGAGTGAGGGATTGGTTGATTTGATGTCCTTGCAAGTAATGAGAAATGGGGGCATTGGGGAAGAATTTGCAGATTTCTGAGGGGGTGGGCATCAAGGAGGTGGGAGAGGATGAAGGTGTGCATGGTGGGGGTTGGCATGTGCGGATAGGGTGGGGAGGGGAAGAAGGAGGGGAAGAAATCCAGTGTGCACTCCGTGTGCATTCTGGGAGGAGTCATTCCTGATGTGGAAAGGGTCCTTGCGGATGCCATGAAGAGCACTGGATGCAGCCAGCTGCAGCTGGTGGCACATGTCGGCACTAATGACATGTGTCACTTTGGATCTGAGGAAATTCTCTCTGGATTCCAGCGGCTATCTGATTTGGTGAAGGCTGCCGGTCTTGCTTACGAGATGAAGGCAGAGCTCACCATCTGCAGCATCGTCGACAGAACCGACTGCGGACCTTTGGTGCAGAGCCGGGTGGAGGGTCTGAATAAGAGGCTCAGACGGTTTTGCGACCGTGTTGGCTGCAGATTCCTTGACTTGCGCCATAGGGTGGTGGGGTTTCGGGTTCCGCTGAATAGGTCAGGAGTTCACTACACTCAGCTGGCGGCTACACGGGTAGCGGAGGCTGTGTGGCGTGGACTGGGCGGTTTTTTTAGGTTAGAAGGCCTCGGGAAAGTACGGTGTGGGCTGCAATGTCAAAGGGTGCTTGGCAATTACAGGACGTGCTTGGATCAAGGAACAGTCGGAATTATAGTTGTAAATTGTTGTAGTTGCGCTGGAAAAGTCCCTGAGCTTCAAGCGCTAATAGAAAGCACAGAAGTTGATATCGTTATATGTACAGAAAGCTGGCTAAAGCCTGAAATAAGTTCTGCAGAAATTTTTACGAAGTCTCAGACGGTGTTCAGGAAAGATAGATTAGGCAGAATTGGTGGTGGAGTGTTTGTGTCTGTCAGTAGTGGTTTATCTTGTAGTGAAGTCGAAGTCGATACTCTGTGCGAATTGGTTGGGTGGAGGTTATACTTAACAGCCGAATTAAGTTAGTAATTGGCTCCTTCTACCGACCCCAACACTCCGATGATACAGTTGCGTAACAGTTCAGAGAAAGTTTGAGTCTCGTAACAAATAAATACCCCACTCATACAGTTATAGTTGGTGGGGACTTCAACCTACCATCGGTATGTTGGCAAAAATACTTGTTCAAAACCGGTGGTAGGCAGAAAACATCTTCCGAGATTGTCCTAAATGCTTTCTCCGAAAATTATTTCGAGCAGTTAGTCCACGAACCCACACGAATTGTAAATGGTTGCGAAAACACACTTGACCTCTTAGCGACAAACAATCCAGAGCTGATAGAGAGCATCATGACTGATACAGGGATTAGTGATCACAAGGTCGTTGTAGCTAGGTTCAATACACTTTCTTCCAAATCCATCAGAAACAAACGCAAAATAATTTTATTTAAAAAAGCGGATAAAGTGTCACTAGAAGCCTTCCTAAAAGGCACTTTCCAATCCTTCCGAACTGACTATGCGAATGTAGACGAGATGTGGCTCAAATTCAAAGATATAGTAGCAACAGCAATTGAGAGATTCATACCTCATAAATTGGTAAGAGATGGAACGGATCCCCCGTGGTACACAAAAAAGGTCCGAACGCTGCTGCAGAAGCAACGGAAAAAGCATGCGAAGGTCAGAAGAACGCGAAATCCCGAAGATGGGCTAAAATTTACAGACGCGCGAAATTTGGCACGTACTTCGATGCGAGATGCCTTTAATAGGTTCCACAACGAAACATTGTCTCAAAATTTGGTAGAAAATCCGAAGAAATTCTGGTCGTATGTAAAGTACACAAGCGGCAAGACGCAGTCAATACCTTCGCTGTGCAGTGCCGATGGTACTGTTACCGACAACTGCGCCGCTAAAGCGGAGTTATTGAACGACGGTTTCCGAAATTCCTTCACCAGGGAAGACGAATGAAATATTCCAGAATTTGAAACACGAACATCTGCTAGCATGAGTTTCTTAGAAGTAGATACCTTAGGGGTTGCGAAGCAACTCAAATCGCTTGATACGGGCAAGTCTTCAGGTCCAGATTGTATACCGATTAGGTTCCTTTCAGATTACGCTGATACTATAGCTCCCTACTTAGCACTCATATACAACCGCTCGCTCACCGATAGATCTGTACCTACAGATTGGAAAATTGCGCAGGTCGCACCAGTGTTTGAGAAGGGTAGTAGGACTAATTCATTTAACTACAGACCTATATCATTGACGTTGGTTTGCAGTAGGGTTTTGGAGCATATACTGTATTCAAACATTATGAATTACCTCGAGGGGAACGATCTCTTGACTCGTAATAAGCATGGCTTCAGAAAACATCGCTCTTGTGCAATGCAGCTAGCTCTTTATTCGCACGAAGTAATGGCCGCTATCGACAGGGGATCTCAAGTTGATTCCTTATTTCTAGATTTCCGGAAAGCTTTTGACACCGTTCCTCACAAGCGACTTCTAATCAAGCTGCGGAGCTATGGGGTATCGTCTCAGTTGTGCGAGTGGATTCGTGATTTCCTGTCAGGAAGGTCGCAGTTCGTAGTAATATACGGCAAATCATCGAGTAAAACGGAAGTGATATCAGGTGTTCCCCAGGGAAGCGTCCTGGGACCTCTGCTGTTCCTGATCTATATAAATGACCTGGGTGACAATCTGAGCAGTTCTCTTAGATTATTCGCAGATGATGCTGTAATTTACCGTCTAGTAAGGTCATCCGAAGACCAGTATCAGTTGAGAAGCGATTTAGAAAAGATTGCTGTATGGTGTGTCAGGTGGAAGTTGACGCTAAATAACGAAAAGTGTGAGATGATCCACATGAGTGTGCTCCCTGCCGCCGTTGGATAAGCAGCTGCAGCAGCAAGTCGTATAACCCTAGCTTACTTATTTGTTAGATAGTTTAATTAATTTATTTGCGTGTTTTTGGGTACTTGCATTGTTTAATTCATATATTTCGGGGGTATTATAGTATTTTACAGTTGTAGCATCGCGCTTTAGTGTTTACTTGGTAGAATATTATTTAAATGCCGGCCGCGGTGGTCTCGCGGTTCTAGGCGCGCAGTCCGGAACCGTGCGACTGCTACGGTCGCAGGTTCGAATCCTGCCTCGGGCATGGATGTGTGTGATGTCCTTAGGTTAGTTAGGTTTAAGTAGTTCTAAGTTCTAGGGGACTAATGACCACAGAAGTTGAGTCCCATAGTGCTCAGAGCCATTTTTTTTATTATTTAAATTGCGTGTGAGTTTCGTATAGGAGGTGCAATTTCGAGTTTTAGTTACTGTAATCGTAAATTCAGCAGATTGTAGCGCAGTCGTTAGGCATTTGTACAGGTTAGTTGATACATTCTTTGCGTGTTCCGCTTGCGTTATCTAGGCACGGACTCGTGTTTCGGTAACTGTTGTTAAACATCGATTAGAATGGACAGGGACTGCGATTGCTGTGTTCGGATGAGGGCTGACTTGGCATCCCTTCGCTCACAGCTGCAATCTGCGCTGACTTCGGTCGCGCTGCTTGAGGCTGTTGCCAATGGGCACCACTGTGGGGAGCCGGACTCGGGTATCACGGGGATGTCAACCTCGTCCCGTCTGTCCCCAGATCGGTCTGCTGCTGTGGTTGCCCCGGTTGCTGCCCGCAGTGGGGCTGAGCCCTCGCCTGTGGTTGATTGGGAGGTCGTTCCAAGGCGTGGCAGGCAGCGAAAGGCGTCCCCGAAGGCTGATCAGAAAGCCTCCCTGGTGCGTCTGACAAACAGATTTCAGGCACTGTCTGTGGCTGAGCCAGATGCAGCTGCCTGCCCTGTTTCAGAGGATCATTCTCAGCCTTCAAGGTCCGGGCAATCGCAGAGGGTGGGCTTACTGGTAGTTGGGAGCTCCAATGTTAGGCGCGTAATGGGGCCCCTTAGGGATACGGCGGCTAAGGAGGGGAAGAAATCCAGTGTGCACTCCGTGTGCATTCCGGGAGGAGTCATTACTGATGTGGAAAGGGTCCTTCCGGATGCCATGAAGAGCACAGGGTGCAGCCAGCTGCAGGTGGTGGCACATGTCGGCACTAATGACGTGTGTCGCTTTGGATCTGAGGAAATTCTCTCTAGATTCCTGCGGCTATCTGAATTGGTGAAAGCTGCCGGTCTTGCTTACGAGATGAAGGCAGAGCTCACCATCTGCAGCATCGTTGACAGAACCGACTGCAGACCTTTGGTGCAGAGCCGGGTGGAGGGTCTGAATCAGAGGCTCAGACGGTTTTGCGACCGTGTTGGCTGCAGATTCCTTGACTTGCGCCATAGGGTGTTGGGGTTTCGGGTTCCGCTGAATAGGTCAGGAGTTCACTACACTCAGCTGGCGGCTACACGGGTAGCGGAGGCTGTGTGGCGTGGACTGGGCGGTTTTTTAGGTTGGAAGGCCTCGGGAAAGTGCGGGATGGGCTGCCATGTCAAAGGATGCTTGGCAATTACAGGACGTGCTTGGATCAAGGAACAGTCGGAATTATAGTTGTAAATTGTTGTAGTTGCGCTGGAAAAGTGCCTGAGCTTCAAGCGCTAATAGAAAGCACAGAAGTTGATATCGTTATAGGTACAGAAAGCTGGCTAAAGCCTGAAATCAGTTCTGCAGAAATTTTTACGAAGTCTCAGACGGTGTTCAGGAAAGATAGATTAGGCAGAATTGGTGGTGGAGTGTTTGTGTCTGTCAGTAGTGGTTTATCTCGTAGTGAAGTCGAAGTAGATACTCTGTGCGAATTGATTGGGTGGAGGTTATACTTAACAGCCGAATTAAGTTAGTAATTGGCTCCTTCTACCGACCCCCAGACTCCCATGATACAGTTGCGGAACAGTTCAGAGAAAGTTTGAGTCTCGTAACAAATAAATACCCCACTCATACGGTTATAGTTGGTGGGGATTTCAACCTACCCTCGGTATGTTGGCAAAAATACTTGTTCAAAACCGGTGGGTGGCAGAAAACATCTTCCGAGATTGTCCTAAATGCTTTCTCCGAAAATTATTTCGAGCAGTTAGTCCACGAACCCACACGAATTGTAAATGGTTGCGAAAACACACTTGACCTCTTAGCGACAAACAATCCAGAGCTGATAGAGAGCATCATGACTGATACAGGGATTAGTGATCACAAGGTCGTTGTAGCTAGGTTCAATACACTTTCTTCCAAATCCATCAGAAACAAACGCAAAATAATTTTATTTAAAAAAGCGGATAAAGTATCACTAGAAGCCTTCCTAAAAGGCACTTTCCAATCCTTCCGAACTGACTATGCAAATGTAGACGAGATGTGGCTCAAATTCAAAGATATAGTAGCAACAGCAATTGAGAGATTCATACCTCATAAATTGGTAAGAGATGGAACGGATCCCCCGTGGTACACAAAAAAGGTCCGAACGCTGTTGCAGAAGCAACGGAAAAAGCATGCGAAGTTCAGAAGAACGCGAAATCCCGAAGATGGGCTAAAATTTACAGACGCGCGAAATTTGGCACGTACTTCGATGCGAGATGCCTTTAATAGGATCAGCAACGAAACATTGTCTCAAAATTTGGTAGAAAATCCGAAGAAATTCTGGTCGTATGTAAAGTACACAAGCGGCAAGACGCAGTCAATACCTTCGCTGTGCAGTGCCGATGGTACTGTTACCGACAACTGTGCCGCTAAAGCGGAGTTATTGAACGCCGGTTTCCGAAATTCCTTCACCAGGGAAGACGAATGAAATATTCCAGAATTTGAAACACGAACATCTGCTAGCATGAGTTTCTTAGAAGTAGATACCTTAGGGGTTGCGAAGCAACTCAAATCGCTTGATACGGGCAAGTCTTCAGGTCCAGATTGTATACCGATTAGGTTCCTTTCAGATTACGCTGATACTATATCTCTCTACTTAGCACTCATATACAACCGCTCGCTCACCGATAGATCTGTACCTACAGATTGGAAAATTGCGCAGGTCGCACCAGTGTTTAAGAAGAGTAGTAGTACTAATCCATTTAACTACAGACCTATATCATTGACGTCGGTTTGCAGTAGGGTTTTGGAGCATATACTGTATTCAAACATTATGAATCACCTCGAAGGGAACGATCTATTGACACGTAATCAGCATGGCTTCAGAAAACATCGCTCTTGTGCAATGCAGCTAGCTCTTTATTCGCACGAAGTAATGGCCGCTATCGACAGGGGATCTCAAGTTGATTCCGTATTTCTAGATTTCCGGAAAGCTTTTGACACCGTTCCTCACAAGCGACTTCTAATCAAGCTGCGGAGCTATGGGGTATCGTCTCAGTTGTGCGAGTGGATTCGTGATTTCCTGTCAGGAAGGTCGCAGTTCGTAGTAATAGACGGCAAATCATCGAGTAAAACGGAAGTGATATCAGGTGTTCCCCAGGGAAGCGTCCTGGGACCTCTGCTGTTCCTGATCTATATAAATGACCTGGGTGACAATCTGAGCAGTTCTCTTAGATTATTCGCAGATGATGCTGAAATTTACCGTCTAGTAAGGTCATCTGAAGACCAGTATCAGTTGCAAAGCGATTTAGAAAAGATTGCTGTATGGTGTGTCAGGTGGCAGTTGACGCTAAATAACGAAAAGTGTGAGATGATCCACATGAGTGTGCTCCCTGCCGCCGTTGGATAAGCAGCTGCAGCAGCAAGTCGTATAACCCTAACTTAATTATTTGTTAGATAATTTAATTAATTCTTTGCGTGTTTTTGGGTACTTGCATTGTTTAATTCATATATTTCGGGCGTATTATAGTATTTGAGGGTTGTAGCATCGCGCCTTAGTACCTGAATAGTGCAAATTCGCGTAGTCGTCTGTCTTCTGTTTTTGTTTTGAACAGCCAGTGTCGGTTGGTCACAGTCATTGTGCTCCCTGCCGCCGTTGGATAAGCAGCTGCAGCAGCAAGTCGTATAACCCTAGCTTACTTATTTGTTAGATAGTTTAATTAATTTCTTTGCGTGTTTTTGGGTACTTGCATTGTTTAATTCATATATTTCGGGGGTATTATAGTATTTTACAGTTGTAGCATCGCGCTTTAGTGTTTACTTGGTAGATTATTATTTAAATTGCGTGTGAGTTTCGTATAGGAGGTGCAATTTCGAGTTTTAGTTACTGTAATCGTAAATTCAGCAGATTGTAGCGCAGTCGTTAGGCATTTGTACAGGTTAGTTGATACATTCTTTGCGTGTTCCGCTTGCGTTATCTAGGCACGGACTCGTGTTTCGGTAACTGTTGTTAAACATCGATTAGAATGGACAGGGACTGCGATTGCTGTGTTCGGATGAGGGCTGACTTGGCATCCCTTCGCTCACAGCTGCAATCTGCGCTGACTTCGGTCGCGCAGCTTGAGGCTGTTGCCAATGAGCACCACTGTGGGGAGCCGGACTCGGGTATCACGGGGATGTCAACCTCGTCCCGTCTGTCCCCAGATCGGTCTGCCGCTGTGGTTGCCCCGGTTGCTGAACGCAGTGGGGCTGAGCCCTCGCCTGTGGTTGATTGGGAGGTCGTTCCACGGCGTGGCAGACAGCGAAAGGCGTCCCCGGAGGCTGATCAGAAAGCCTCCCTGGTGCGTCTGACAAACAGATTTCAGGCACTGTCTGTGGCTGAGCCAGATGCAGCTGCCTGCCCTGTTTCAGAGGATCATTCTCAGCCTTCAAGGTCCGGGCAATCGCAGAGGGTGGGCTTACTGGTAGTTGGGAGCTCCAATGTTAGGCGCGTAATGGGGCCCCTTAGGGATACGGCGGCTAAGGAGGGGAAGAAATCCAGTGTGCACTTCGTGTGCATTCCGGGAGGAGTCATTCCTGATGTGGAAAGGGTCCTTCCGGATGCCATGAAGAGCACAGTGTGCAGCCAGCTGCAGGTGGTGGCACATGTCGACACTAATGACGTGTGTCGCTTTGGATCTGAGGAAATTCTCTCTAGATTCCAGCGGCTATCTGATTTGGTGAAGGCTGCCTGTCTTTCTTACGAGATGAAGGCAGAGCTCACCATCTGCAGCATCGTTGACAGAACCGACTGCGGACCTTTGGCGCAGAGCCGGGTGGAGGGTCTGAATCAGAGGCTCAGACGGTTTTGCGACCGTATTGGCTGCAGATTCCTTGACTTGCGCCATAGGGTGGTGGGGTTTCGGGTTCCGCTGAATAGGTCAGGAGTTCACTACACTCAGCTGGTGGCTACACGGGTAGCGGAGGCTGTGTGGCGTGGACTGGGCGGCTTTTTTAGGTTAGAAGGCCTCGGGAAAGTGCGGGATGGGCTGCAATGTCAAAGGGTGCTTGGCAATTACAGGACGTGCTTGGATCAAGGAACAGTCGGAATTATAGTTGTAAATTGTTGTAGTTGCGCTGGAAAAGTCCCTGAGCTTCAAGCGCTAATAGAAAGCACAGAAGTTGATATCGTTATAGGTACAGAAAGCTGGCTAAAGCCTGAAATCAGTTCTGCAGAAATTTTTACGAAGTCTCAGACGGTGTTCAGGAAAGATAGATTAGGCAGAATTGGTGGTGGAGTTTGTGTGTCTGTCAGTAGTGGTTTATCTTGTAGTGAAGTCGAAGTAGATACTCTGTGCGAATTGGTTGTGTGGAGGTTATACTTAACAGCCGAATTAAGTTAGTAATTGGCTCCTTCTACCGACCCCCACACTCCGATGATACAGTTGCGGAACAGTTCAGAGAAAGTTTGAGTCTCGTAACAAATAAATACCCCACTCATACGGTTATATTTGGTGGGGACTTCAACCTACCCTCGGTATGTTGGCAAAAATACTTGTTCAAAACCGGTGGTAGGCAGAAAACATCTTCCGAGATTGTCCTAAATGCTTTCTCCGAAAATTATTTCGAGCAGTTAGTCCACGAACCCACACGAATTGTAAATGGTTGCGAAAACACACTTGACCTCTTAGCGACAAACAACCCAGAGCTGATAGAGAGCATCATGACTGATACAGGGATTAGTGATCACAAGGTCGTTGTAGCTAGGTTCAATACACTTTCTTCCAAATCCATCAGAAACAAACGCAAAATAATTTTATTTAAAAAAGCGGATAAAGTGTCACTAGAAGCCTTCCTAAAAGGCACTTTCCAATCCTTCCGAACTGACTATGCGAATGTAGACGAGATGTGGCTCAAATTCAAAGATATAGTAGCAACAGCAATTGAGAGATTCATACCTCATAAATTGGTAAGAGATGGAACGGATCCCCCGTGGTACACAAAAAAGGTCCGAACGCTGCTGCAGAAGCAACGGAAAAAGCATGCGAAGTTCAGAAGAACGCGAAATCCCGAAGATGGGCTAAAATTTACAGACGCGCGAAATTTGGCACGTACTTCGATGCGAGATGCCTTTAATAGGATCCACAACGAAACATTGTCTCAAAATTTGGTAGAAAATCCGAAGAAATTCTGGTCGTATGTAAAGTACACAAGTGGCAAGACGCAGTCAATACCTTCGCTGTGCAGTGCCGATGGTACTGTTACCGACAACTGTGCCGCTAAAGCGGAGTTATTGAACGCCGGTTTCCGAAATTCCTTCACCAGGGAAGACGAATGAAATATTCCAGAATTTGAAACACGAACATCTGCTAGCATGAGTTTCTTAGAAGTAGATACCTTAGGGGTTGCAAATCAACTCAAATCGCTTGATACGGGCAAGTCTTCAGGTCCAGATTGTATACCGATTAGGTTCCTTTCAGATTACGCTGATACTATAGCTCCCTACTTAGCACTCATATACAACTGCTCGCTCACCGATAGATCTGTACCTACAGATTGGAAAATTGCACAGGTCGCACCAGTGTTCAGGAAGGGTAGTAGGAGTAATCCATTTAACTACAGACCTATATCATTGACGTCGGTTTGCAGTAGGGTTTTGGAGCATATACTGTATTCAAACATTATGAATCACCTCGAAGGGAACGATCTATTGACACGTAATCAGCATGGCTTCAGAAAACATCGCTCTTGTGCAATGCAGCTAGCTCTTTATTCGCACGAAGTAATGGCCGCTATCGACAGGGGATCTCAAGTTGATTCCGTATTTCTAGATTTCCGGAAAGCTTTTGACACCGTTCCTCACAAGCGACTTCTAATCAAGCTGCGGAGCTATGGGGTATCGTCTCAGTTGTGCGAGTGGATTCGTGATTTCCTGTCAGGAAGGTCGCAGTTCGTAGTAATAGACGGCAAATCATCGAGTAAAACGGAAGTGATATCAGGTGTTCCCCAGGGAAGCGTCCTGGGACCTCTACTGTTCCTGATCTATATAAATGACCTGGGTGACAATCTGAGCAGTTCTCTTAGGTTGTTCGCAGATGATGCTGTAATTTACCGTCTAGTAAGGTCATCTGAAGACCAGTATCAGTTGCAAAGCGATTTAGAAAAGATTGCTGTATGGTGTGTCAGGTGGCAGTGGACGCTAAATAACGAAAAGTGTGAGATGATCCACATGAGTGTGCTCCCTGCCGCCGTTGGATAAGCAACTGCAGCAGCAAGTCGTATAACCCTAGCTTACTTATTTGTTAGATAGTTTAATTAATTCTTTGCGTGTTTTTGGGTACTTGCATTGTTTAATTCATATATTTCGGGCGTATTATAGTATTTGAGGGTTGTAGCATCGCGCCTTAGTACCTGAATAGTGCAAATTCGCGTAGTCGTCTGTCTTCTGTTTTTGTTTTGAACAGCCAGTGTCGGTTGGTCACAGTCATTGTGCTCCCTGCCGCCGTTGGATAAGCAGCTGCAGCAGCAAGTCGTATAACCCTAGCTTACTTATTTGTTAGATAGTTTAATTAATTTCTTTGCGTGTTTTTGGGTACTTGCATTGTTTAATTCATATATTTCGGGGGTATTATAGTATTTTACAGTTGTAGCATCGCGCTTTAGTGTTTACTTGGTAGATTATTATTTAAATTGCGTGTGAGTTTCGTATAGGAGGTGCAATTTCGAGTTTTAGTTACTGTAATCGTAAATTCAGCAGATTGTAGCGCAGTCGTTAGGCATTTGTACAGGTTAGTTGATACATTCTTTGCGTGTTCCGCTTGCGTTATCTAGGCACGGACTCGTGTTTCGGTAACTGTTGTTAAACATCGATTAGAATGAACAGGGACTGCGATTGCTGTGTTCGGATGAGGGCTGACTTGGCATCCCTTCGCTCACAGCTGCAATCTGCGCTGAATTTGGTCGCGCAGCTTGATGCTCTTGCCAATGAGCACCACTGTGGGGAGCCGGACTCGGGTATCACGGGGATGTCAACCTCGTCCCGTCTGTCCCCAGATCGGTCTGCCGCTGTGGTTGCCCCGGTTGCTGAACGCAGTGGGGCTGAGCCCTCGCCTGTGGTAGATTGGGAGGTCGTTCCAAGGCGTGGCAGGCAGCGAAAGGCGTCCCCGGAGGCTGATCAGAAAGCCTCCCTGGTGCGTCTGACAAACAGATTTCAGGCACTGTCTGTGGCTGAGCCAGATGCAGCTGCCTGCCCTGTTTCAGAGGATCATTCTCAGCCTTCAAGGTCCGGGCAATCGCAGAGGGTGGGCTTACTGGTAGTTGGGAGCTCCAATGTTAGGCGCGTAATGGGGCCCCTTAGGGATACGGCGGCTAAGGAGGGGAAGAAATCCAGTGTGCACTTTGTGTGCATTCCGGGAGGAGTCATTCCTGATGTGGAAAGGGTCCTTCCGGATGCCATGAAGAGCACAGTGTGCAGCCAGCTGCAGGTGGTGGCACATGTCGACACTAATGACGTGTGTCGCTTTGGATCTGAGGAAATTCTCTCTAGATTCCAGCGGCTATCTGATTTGGTGAAGGCTGCCTGTCTTTCTTACGAGATGAAGGCAGAGCTCACCATCTGCAGCATCGTTGACAGAACCGACTGCGGACCTTTGGTGCAGAGCCGGGTGGAGGGTCTGAATCAGAGGCCCAGACGGTTTTGCGACCGTATTGGCTGCAGATTCCTTGACTTGCGCCATAGGGTGGTGGGGTTCGGGTTCCGCTGAATAGGTCAGGAGTTCACTACACTCAGCTGGCGGCTACACGGGTAGCGGAGGCTGTGTGGCGTGGACTGGGCGGTTTTTTAGGTTAGAAGGCCTCGGGAAAGTGCGGGATGGGCTGCAATGTCAAAGGGTGCTTGGCAATTACAGGACGTGCTTGGATCAAGGAACAGTCGGAATTATAGTTGTAAATTGTTGTAGTTGCGCTGGAAAAGTGCCTGAGCTTCAAGCGCTAATAGAAAGCACAGAAGTTGATATCGTTATAGGTACAGAAAGCTGGCTAAAGCCTGAAATCAGTTCTGCAGAAATTTTTACGAAGTCTCAGACGGTGTTCAGGAAAGATAGATTAGGCAGAATTGGTGGTGGAGTGTTTGTGTCTGTCAGTAGTGGTTTATCTCGTAGTGAAGTCGAAGTAGATACTCTGTGCGAATTGGTTGGGTGGAGGTTATACTTAACAGCCGAATTAAGTTAGTAATTGGCTCCTTCTACCGACCCCCACACTCCGATGATACAGTTGCGGAACAGTTCAGAGAAAGTTTGAGTCTCGTAACAAATAAATACCCCACTCATACGGTTATATTTGGTGGGGACTTCAACCTACCCTCGGTATGTTGGCAAAAATACTTGTTCAAAACCGGTGGTAGGCAGAAAACATCTTCCGAGATTGTCCTAAATGCTTTCTCCGAAAATTATTTCGAGCAGTTAGTCCACGAACCCACACGAATTGTAAATGGTTGCGAAAACACACTTGACCTCTTAGCGACAAACAACCCAGAGCTGATAGAGAGCATCATGACTGATACAGGGATTAGTGATCACAAGGTCGTTGTAGCTAGGTTCAATACACTTTCTTCCAAATCCATCAGAAACAAACGCAAAATAATTTTATTTAAAAAAGCGGATAAAGTGTCACTAGAAGCCTTCCTAAAAGGCAATTTCCAATCCTTCCGAACTGACTATGCAAATGTAGACGAGATGTGGCTCAAATTCAAAGATATAGTAGCAACAGCAATTGAGAGATTCATACCTCATAAATTGGTAAGAGATGGAACGGATCCCCCGTGGTACACAAAAAAGGTCCGAACGCTGTTGCAGAAGCAACGGAAAAAGCATGCGAAGTTCAGAAGATCGCGAAATCCCGAAGATGGGCTAAAATTTACAGACGCGTGAAATTTGACACGTACTTCGATGCGAGATGCCTTTAATAGGTTCCAAAACGAAACATTGTCTCAAAATTTGGTAGGAAATCCGAAGAAATTCTGGTCGTATGTAAAGTACACAAGCGGCAAGACGCAGTCAATACCTTCGCTGTGCAGTGCCGATGGTACTGTTACCGACAACTGTGCCGCTAAAGCGGAGTTATTGAACGCCGGTTTCCGAAATTCCTTCACCAGGGAAGACGAATGAAATATTCCAGAATTTGAAACACGAACATCTGCTAGCATGAGTTTCTTAGAAGTAGATACCTTAGGGGTTGCGAAGCAACTCAAATCGCTTGATACGGGCAAGTCTTCAGGTCCAGATTGTATACCGATTAGGTTCCTTTTAGATTACGCTGATACTATATCTCTCTACTTAGCACTCATGTACAACCGCTCGCTCACCGATAGATCTGTACCTACAGATTGGAAAATTCCGCAGGTCGCACCAGTGTTTAAGAAGAGTAGTAGTACTAATCCATTTAACTACAGACCTATATCATTGACGTCGGTTTGCAGTAGGGTTTTGGAGCATATACTGTATTCAAACATTATGAATCACCTCGAAGGGAACGATCTATTGACACGTAATCAGCATGGCTTCAGAAAACATCGCTCTTGTGCAATGCAGCTAGCTCTTTATTCGCACGAAGTAATGGCCGCTATCGACAGGGGATCTCAAGTTGATTCCGTATTTCTAGATTTCCGGAAAGCTTTTGACACCGTTCCTCACAAGCGACTTCTAATCAAGCTGCGGAGCTATGGGGTATCGTCTCAGCTGTGCGAGTGGATTCGTGATTTCCTGTCAGGAAGGTCGCAGTTCGTAGTAATAGACGGCAAATCATCGAGTAAAACGGAAGTGATATCAGGTGTTCCCCAGGGAAGCGTCCTGGGACCTCTGCTGTTCCTGATCTATATAAATGACCTGGGTGACAATCTGAGCAGTTCTCTTAGATTATTCGCAGATGATGCTGAAATTTACCGTCTAGTAAGGTCATCTGAAGACCAGTATCAGTTGCAAAGCGATTTAGAAAAGATTGCTGTATGGTGTGTCAGGTGGCAGTTGACGCTAAATAACGAAAAGTGTGAGATAATCCACATGAGTGTGCTCCCTGCCGCCGTTGGATAAGCAGCTGCAGCAGCAAGTCGTATAACCCTAACTTAATTATTTGTTAGATAATTTAATTAATTCTTTGCGTGTTTTTGGGTACTTGCATTGTTTAATTCATATATTTCGGGCGTATTATAGTATTTGAGGGTTGTAGTATCGCGCCTTAGTACCTGAATAGTGCAAATTCGCGTAGTCGTCTGTCTTCTGTTTTTGTTTTGAACAGCCAGTGTCGGTTGGTCACAGTCATTGTGCTCCCTGCCGCCGTTGGATAAGCAGCTGCAGCAGCAAGTCGTATAACCCTAGCTTACTTATTTGTTAGATAGTTTAATTAATTTCTTTGCGTGTTTTTGGGTACTTGCATTGTTTAATTCATATATTTCGGGGGTATTATAGTATTTTACAGTTGTAGCATCGCGCTTTAGTGTTTACTTGGTAGATTATTATTTAAATTGCGTGTGAGTTTCGTATAGGAGGTGCAATTTCGAGTTTTAGTTACTGTAATCGTAAATTCAGCAGATTGTAGCGCAGTCGTTAGGCATTTGTACAGGTTAGTTGATACATTCTTTGCGTGTTCCGCTTGCGTTATCTAGGCACGGACTCGTGTTTCGGTAACTGTTGTTAAACATCGATTAGAATGAACAGGGACTGCGATTGCTGTGTTCGGATGAGGGCTGACTTGGCATCCCTTCGCTCACAGCTGCAATCTGCGCTGACTTCGGTCGCGCAGCTTGAGGCTGATGCCAATGAGCACCACTGTGGGGAGCCGGACTCGGGTATCACGGGGATGTCAACCTCGTCCCGTCTGTCCCCAGATCGGTCTGCCGCTGTGGTTGCCCCGGTTGCTGAACGCAGTGGGGCTGAGCCCTCGCCTGTGGTTGATTGGGAGGTCGTTCCACGGCGTGGCAGGCAGCGAAAGGCGTCCCCGGAGGCTGATCAGAAAGCCTCCCTGGTGCGTCTGACAAACAGATTTCAGGCACTGTCTGTGGCTGAGCCAGATGCAGCTGCCTGCCCTGTTTCAGAGGATCATTCTCAGCCTTCAAGGTCCGGGCAATCGCAGAGGGTGGGCTTACTGGTAGTTGGGAGCTCCAATGTTAGGCGCGTAATGGGGCCCCTTAGGGATACGGCGGCCAAGGAGGGGAAGAAATCCAGTGTGCACTTCGTGTGCATTCCGGGAGGAGTCATTCCTGATGTGGAAAGGGTCCTTCCGGATGCCATGAAGAGCACAGTGTGCAGCCAGCTGCAGGTGGTGGCACATGTCGACACTAATGACGTGTGTCGCTTTGGATCTGAGGAAATTCTCTCTAGATTCCAGCGGCTATCTGATTTGGTGAAGGCTGCCTGTCTTTCTTACGAGATGAAGGCAGAGCTCACCATCTGCAGCATCGTTGACAGAACCGACTGCGGACCTTTGGCGCAGAGCCGGGTGGAGGGTCTGAATCAGAGGCTCAGACGGTTTTGCGACCGTATTGGCTGCAGATTCCTTGACTTGCGCCATAGGGTGGTGGGGTTTCGGGTTCCGCTGAATAGGTCAGGAGTTCACTACACTCAGCTGGTGGCTACACAAGTAGCGGAGGCTGTGTGGCGTGGACTGGGCGGCTTTTTTAGGTTAGAAGGCCTCGGGAAAGTGCGGGATGGGCTGCAATGTCAAAGGGTGCTTGGCAATTACAGGACGTGCTTGGATCAAGGAACAGTCGGAATTATAGTTGTAAATTGTTGTAGTTGCGCTGGAAAAGTCCCTGAGCTTCAAGCGCTAATAGAAAGCACAGAAGTTGATATCGTTATAGGTACAGAAAGCTGGCTAAAGCCTGAAATCAGTTCTGCAGAAATTTTTACGAAGTCTCAGACGGTGTTCAGGAAAGATAGATTAGGCAGAATTGGTGGTGGAGTTTGTGTGTCTGTCAGTAGTGGTTTATCTTGTAGTGAAGTCGAAGTAGATACTCTGTGCGAATTGGTTGTGTGGAGGTTATACTTAACAGCCGAATTAAGTTAGTAATTGGCTCCTTCTACCGACCCCCACACTCCGATGATACAGTTGCGGAACAGTTCAGAGAAAGTTTGAGTCTCGTAACAAATAAATACCCCACTCATACGGTTATATTTGGTGGGGACTTCAACCTACCCTCGGTATGTTGGCAAAAATACTTGTTCAAAACCGGTGGTAGGCAGAAAACATCTTCCGAGATTGTCCTAAATGCTTTCTCCGAAAATTATTTCGAGCAGTTAGTCCACGAACCCACACGAATTGTAAATGGTTGCGAAAACACACTTGACCTCTTAGCGACAAACAACCCAGAGCTGATAGAGAGCATCATGACTGATACAGGGATTAGTGATCACAAGGTCGTTGTAGCTAGGTTCAATACACTTTCTTCCAAATCCATCAGAAACAAACGCAAAATAATTTTATTTAAAAAAGCGGATAAAGTGTCACTAAAAGCCTTCCTAAAAGACAATTTCCAATCCTTCCGAACTGACTATGCAAATGTAGACGAGATGTGGCTCAAATTCAAAGATATAGTAGCAACAGCAATTGAGAGATTCATACCTCATAAATTGGTAAGAGATGGAACGGATCCCCCGTGGTACAAAAAAAAGGTCCGGACGCTGTTGCAGAAGCAATGGAAAAAGCATGCGAAGTTCAGAAGAACGCGAAATCCCGAAGATGGGCTAAAATTTACAGACGCGCGAAATTTGGCACGTACTTCGATGCGAGATGCCTTTAATAGGATCCACAACGAAACATTGTCTCAAAATTTGGTAGAAAATCCGAAGAAATTCTGGTCGTATGTAAAGTACACAAGTGGCAAGACGCAGTCAATACCTTCGCTGTGCAGTGCCGATGGTACTGTTACCGACAACTGTGCCGTTAAAGCGGAGTTATTGAACGCCGGTTTCCGAAATTCCTTCACCAGGGAAGACGAATGAAATATTCCAGAATTTGAAACACGAACATCTGCTAGCATGAGTTTCTTAGAAGTAGATACCTTAGGGGTTGCAAATCAACTCAAATCGCTTGATACGGGCAAGTCTTCAGGTCCAGATTGTATACCGATTAGGTTCCTTTCAGATTACGCAGATACTATAGCTCCCTACTTAGCACTCATATACAACTGCTCGCTCACCGATAGATCTGTACCTACAGATTGGAAAATTGCGCAGGTCGCACCAGTGTTCAAGAAGGGTAGTAGGAGTAATCCATTTAACTACAGACCTATATCATTGACGTCGGTTTGCAGTAGGGTTTTGGAGCATATACTGTATTCAAACATTATGAATAACCTCGAAGGGAACGATCTATTGACACGTAATCAGCTTGGCTTCAGAAAACATCGCTCTTGTGCAATGCAGCTAGCCCTTTATTCGCACGAAGTAATGGCCGCTATCCACAGGGGATCTCAAGTTGATTCCGTATTTCTAGATTTCCGGAAAGCTTTTGACACCGTTCCTCACAAGCGACTTCTAATCAAGCTGCGGAGCTATGGGGTATCGTCTCAGTTGTGCGAGTGGATTCGTGATTTCCTGTCAGGAAGGTCGCAGTTCGTAGTAATAGACGGCAAATCATCGAGTAAAACGGAAGTGATATCAGGTGTTCCCCAGGGAAGCGTCCTGGGACCTTTACTGTTCCCGATCTATATAAATGACCTGGGTGACAATCTGAGCAGTTCTCTTAGGTTGTTCGCAGATGATGCTGAAATTTACCGTCTAGTAAGGTCATCTGAAGACCAGTATCAGTTGCAAAGCGATTTAGAAAAGATTGCTGTATGGTGTGTCAGGTGGCAGTGGACGCTAAATAACGAAAAGTGTGAGATGATCCACATGAGTGTGCTCCCTGCCGCCGTTGGATAAGCAACTGCAGCAGCAAGTCGTATAACCCTAGCTTACTTATTTGTTAGATAGTTTAATTAATTCTTTGCGTGTTTTTGGGTACTTGCATTGTTTAATTCATATATTTCGGGCGTATTATAGTATTTGAGGGTTGTAGCATCGCGCCTTAGTACCTGAATAGTGCAAATTCGCGTAGTCGTCTGTCTTCTGTTTTTGTTTTGAACAGCCAGTGTCGGTTGGTCACAGTCATTGTGCTCCCTGCCGTCGTTGGATAAGCAGCTGCAGCAGCAAGTCGTATAACCCTAGCTTACTTATTTGTTAGATAGTTTAATTAATTTCTTTGCGTGTTTTTGGGTACTTGCATTGTTTAATTCATATATTTCGGGGGTATTATAGTATTTTACAGTTGTAGCATCGCGCTTTAGTGTTTACTTGGTAGATTATTATTTAAATTGCGTGTGAGTTTCGTATAGGAGGTGCAATTTCGAGTTTTAGTTACTGTAATCGTAAATTCAGCAGATTGTAGCGCAGTCGTTAGGCATTTGTACAGGTTAGTTGATACATTCTTTGCGTGTTCTGCTTGCGTTATCTAGGCACGGACTCGTGTTTCGGTAACTGTTGTTAAACATCGATTAGAATGGACAGGGACTGCGATTGCTGTGTTCGGATGAGGGCTGACTTGGCATCCCTTCGCTCACAGCTGCAATCTGCGCTGACTTCGGTCGCGCAGCTTGAGGCTGTTGCCAATGGGCACCACTGTGGGGAGCCGGACTCGGGTATCACGGGGATGTCAACCTCGTCCCGTCTGTCCCCAGATCGGTCTGCCGCTGTGGTTGCCCCGGTTGCTGCCCGCAGTGGGGCTGAGCCCTCGCCTGTGGTTGATTGGAAGGTCGTTCCAAGGCGTGGCAGGCAGCGAAAGGCGTCCCCGGAGGCTGATCAGAAAGCCTCCCTGGTGCGTCTGACAAACAGATTTCAGGCACTGTCTGTGGCTGAGCCAGATGCAGCTGCCTGCCCTGTTTCAGAGGATCATTCTCAGCCTTCAAGGTCCGGGCAATCGCAGAGGGTGGGCTTACTGGTAGTTGGGAGCTCCAATGTTAGGCGCGTAATGGGGCCCCTTAGGGATACGGCGGCTAAGGAGGGGAAGGAATCCAGTGTGCACTTCGTGTGCATTCCGGGAGGAGTCATTCCTGATGTGGAAAGGGTCCTTCCGGATGCCATGAAGAGCACAGTGTGCAGCCAGCTGCAGGTGGTGGCACATGTCGACACTAATGACGTGTGTCGCTTTGGATCTGAGGAAATTCTCTCTAGATTCCAGCGGCTATCTGATTTGGTGAAGGCTGCCTGTCTTTCTTACGAGATGAAGGCAGAGCTCACCATCTGCAGCATCGTTGACAGAACCGACTGTGGACCTTTGGTGCAGAGCCGGGTGGAGGGTCTGAATCAGAGGCTCAGACGGTTTTGCGACCGTATTGGCTGCAGATTCCTTGACTTGCGCCATAGGGTGGTGGCGTTCGGGTTCCGCTGAATAGGTCAGGAGTTCACTACACTCAGCTGGCGGCTACACGGGTAGCGGAGGCTGTGTGGCGTGGACTGGGCGGTTTTTTAGGTTAGAAGGCCTCGGGAAAGTGCGGGATGGGCTGCAATGTCAAAGGGTGCTTGGCAATTACAGGACGTGCTTGGATCAAGGAACAGTCGGAATTATAGTTGTAAATTATGGTAGTTGCGCTGGAAAAGTGCCTGAGCTTCAAGCGCTAATAGAAAGCACAGAAGTTGATATCGTTATAGGTACAGAAAGCTGGCTAAAGCCTGAAATCAGTTCTGCAGAAATTAGTTGCGCTGGAAAAGTGCCTGAGCTTCAAGCGCTAATAGAAAGCACAGAAGTTGATATCGTTATAGGTACAGAAAGCTGGCTAAAGCCTGAAATCAGTTCTGCAGAAATTTTTACGAAGTCTCAGACGGTGTTCAGGAAAGATAGATTAGGCAGAATTGGTGGTGGAGTGTTTGTGTCTGTCAGTAGTGGTTTATCTCGTAGTGAAGTCGAAGTAGATACTCTGTGCGAATTGGTTGGGTGGAGGTTATACTTAACAGCCGAATTAAGTTAGTAATTGGCTCCTTCTACCGACACCCAGACTCCCATGATACAGTTGCGGAACAGTTCAGAGAAAGTTTGAGTCTCGTGACAAATAAATACCCCACTCATACGGTTATAGTTGGTGGGGATTTCAACCTACCCTCAGTATGTTGGCAAAAATACTTGTTCAAAACCGGTGGTAGGCAGAAAACATCTTCCGAGATTGTCCTAAATGCTTTCTCCGAAAATTATTTCGAGCAGTTAGTCCACGAACCCACACGAATTGTAAATGGTTGCGAAAACACACTTGACCTCTTAGCGACAAACAATCCAGAGCTGATAGAGAGCATCATGACTGATACAGGGATTAGTGATCACAAGGTCGTTGTAGCTAGGTTCAATACACTTTCTTCCAAATCCATCAGAAACAAACGCAAAATAATTTTATTTAAAAAAGCGGATAAAGTGTCACTAGAAGCCTTCCTAAAAGGCAATTTCCAATCCTTCCGAACTGACTATGCAAATGTAGACGAGATGTGGCTCAAATTCAAAGATATAGTAGCAACAGCAATTGAGAGATTCATACCTCATAAATTGGTAAGAGATGGAACGGATCCCCCGTGGTACACAAAAAAGGTCCGAACGCTGTTGCAGAAGCAACGGAAAAAGCATGCGAAGTTCAGAAGATCGCGAAATCCCGAAGATGGGCTAAAATTTACAGACGCGCGAAATTTGACACGTACTTCGATGCGAGATGCCTTTAATAGGTTCCAAAACGAAACATTGTCTCAAAATTTGGTAGGAAATCCGAAGAAATTCTGGTCGTATGTAAAGTACACATGCGGCAAGACGCAGTCAATACCTTCGCTGTGCAGTGCCGATGGTACTGTTACCGACAACTGTGCCGCTAAAGCGGAGTTATTGAACGCCGGTTTCCGAAATTCCTTCACCAGGGAAGACGAATGAAATATTCCAGAATTTGAAACACGAACATCTGCTAGCATGAGTTTCTTAGAAGTAGATACCTTAGGGGTTGCGAAGCAACTCAAATCGCTTGATACGGGCAAGTCTTCAGGTCCAGATTGTATACCGATTAGGTTCCTTTCAGATTACGCTGATACTATATCTCTCTACTTAGCACTCATATACAACCGCTCGCTCACCGATAGATCTGTACCTACAGATTGGAAAATTCCGCAGGTCGCACCAGTGTTTAAGAAGGGTAGTAGCAGTAATCCATTTAACTACAGACCTATATCATTGACGTCGGTTTGCAGTAGGGTTATGGAGCATATACTGTATTCAAACATTATGAATCACCTCGAAGGGAACGATCTATTGACACGTAATCAGCATGGCTTCAGAAAACATCGCTCTTGTGCAATGCAGCTAGCTCTTTATTCGCACGAAGTAATGGCCGCTATCGACAGGGGATCTCAAGTTTATTCCGTATTTCTAGATTTCCGGAAAGCTTTTGACACCGTTCCTCACAAGCGACTTCTAATCAAGCTGCGGAGCTATGGGGTATCGTCTCAGTTGTGCGAGTGGATTCGTGATTTCCTGTCAGGAAGGTCGCAGTTCGTAGTAATAGACGGCAAATCATCGAGTAAAACGGAAGTGATATCAGGTGTTCCCCAGGGAAGCGTCCTGGGACCTCTGCTGTTCCTGATCTATATAAATGACCTAAGTGACAATCTGAGCAGTTCTCTTAGATTATTCGCAGATGATGCTGAAATTTACCGTCTAGTAAGGTCATCTGAAGACCAGTATCAGTTGCAAAGCGATTTAGAAAAGATTGCTGTATGGTGTGTCAGGTGGCAGTTGACGCTAAATAACGAAAAGTGTGAGATGATCCACATGAGTGAGCTCCCTGCCGCCGTTGGATAAGCAGCTGCAGCAGCAAGTCGTATAACCCTAACTTACTTATTTGTTAGATAATTTAATTAATTCTTTGCGTGTTTTTGGGTACTTGCATTGTTTAATTCATATATTTCGGGCGTATTATAGTATTTGAGGGTTGTAGCATCGCACTGCAATAAGATTTTTAAAAATATAAAACAATTGAAGGAGATACCTAAAAACGAAGATATATCAAATTCCGAACATTCGTTATTCAGTAAAATGGATGTGGTGTCCAATCTGCACCAAAAGACCATTGAATAGAGAATCTGCTTTCTGGCCATACAACCAGATGACCCTCCTGTAAACAACAAACATTTGCGAACATTTCACGAATCAAATACATTCCTCACCTGTGAAATTGATTAATATAAGTGAAAAAGGTATCAAAGGAAGCACCTAGCAAAAGAAAAAAGTCTAGCAAAAGAAAAAAGTCTTTCTAATAACGCCAATCGTCAGAATGCTCGGAGTGGTGATTCCCATCCAACAAAATCACACTCGATCTTTGAACAAACATAGCAGTCATGAAACAGAATCTCTCTACTGAGAGTGAAGAAACGTTTACTACAATTTGTGGAGCACCATGTCTAATTTTACTGACCATTGAAATAAGATTTTAAAAAATATAAAGCAAATGAAGGAGATGCCAATACAAGAAGATTTATCAAATTCTGAACATCCGCTGTTCAGTAAGGTGCATGTGGTGTCCAATCTGCAACAAAACCGATTGAATGCAGAATATGCTTTCTGGTCATACAACCAAATGACCCTGCTATAAACAAAAAACACATAACCACATATCACGATTCAAATACATTATTCCACTGTGAAATTGATGAATCTATGTGATAAGGGTAACAATCAAAACAAGCACCTACCAAAACAATGAAGTCTTTCCTAATAAACTCCAATACTCAGGATGCTCGGAGCGTTGGTTCCCATCCAACAAAATCACACTCGATGGTAGAACAACCATAGCAGTCATGAAACGGAATCTCCCTGCTGAGAAGGAATAAATATGTCCCACAATTTGTGCAGCACGTTGATTACTTTTTGGGACCAATGGAATAACATTTTTAAAAATATAAAGCAAATGAAAGAGATACCTAAAGAAGAAGATTTATCAAAGTCCGTACAGCTGTTATTCAGTAAGGTGCATGTGGTGCCAATCTGCAACAAAAACCCCTTGAATGGAGAATCTGCTTTCTGGCCATACAACCAGATGACCCTGCTGTAATCAACAATCATTTACCTACATTTCAAGATTCAAATATATTATTCCACTGTGAAACTGATGAATATTTGTGATGAGGGTAACAATGAAAACAAGGACTCAGGAAAAGAAAGAATTCTTTCCTAATAACTCCAATTGTCAGAATGCTCCTAGTAGTGCTCCCCATGCAACAAAATCACACTGAAAAGTAGAACAAACATAGCAGGCATTAAACGGAATCTCCCTGTTGAGAGGGAAGAAACATGTACCACAATTTGTGCAGCACATTGACTATTTTTAGTGAACACTGGAAAAACGTATTTAGTGACCATTGCTATAATATTTTTAAAAATATAAAGCAAATGAAGGAGATATATAAACAAGAAGATTTATCAAATTCTGAACATCCGGTGTTCAGTAAGGTGCATGTGGTGTCCAATCTGCAACAAAACCGATTGAATGGAGAATCTGCTTTCTGGCCATATAACCAGATGAACCTAATGTAAACAAAAAACACATTACCACATTTCACGATTCAAATATATTACTCTACTGTGAATTTGATGAATATATGTGATAAGGGTAACAATTAAAAGAAGCACCCAGCAAAAGAAAGAAGTCTTTGCTAATAACTCTAATACTCAGGATGCTCGGAGTGGTGGTTCCCATCCAACAAAATCACACTCGATGGTAGAACAACCATAGCAGTCATGAAACGGAGTGTTCCTGTTGAGAGTTAAGGAATATGTACCACAATTTGGTGGTTCCCATCCAACAAAATCACACTCTATGGTAGAACAACAATAGCAGTCATGAAACGGAATCTTCCTGTTGAGTGTGAAGTAACATGTACCACAATTTGTGCAGCACATTGACTATTTTTAGTGAACACTGGAAAAACGTTTTTAAAAATATAAAGGAAATGAAGGCGATACTTAAACAAGAAGATTTATCAAATTCCGAACATTCGTTATTCAGTAAAGTGCATGTGGTGTCCAATCTGCACCAAAAGACCATTGAATAGAGAATCTGCTTTCTGGCCATACAATTAGATGACCCTGCTGTAAACAACAAACATTTACCCACATTTCACGAATCATATACATAACTCCACTGTTATTCAGTAAGGTGCATGTGGTGCCAATCTGCAACAAAAGCCCGTTGAATGGAGAAACTGCTTTCTGGCCATACAACCAGATGACCCTGCTGTAAACAACGAACATTTACCCACATTTCACCATTCAAATAAATTACTCCACTGTGAAATTGATGAATATAAGTGATGAACATATCAATCAAAGGAAGCACCTAGCAAAACAATGAAGCCTTTCCTAATAAGTCGAATGGTCAGATGCTCGGAGTGCTGGTTCCCATCCAACAAAATCACTCTCAATGGTAGAACAAACGTAGTAATGAAACGAAATCTCGCTATTGAGAGGGAAGAAACTTGTACCACAAAATGTGCAGCATATTGATTATTTTTAGTGACCATTGCAATTAGATTTTTAAAAATAAAAAGTAAATGAAGGAGATACCTAAAAACGAAGATATATCAAATTCCGAACATTCGTTATTCCGTAAAGTGCGTCTGGTGTCAAATATGCACCAAACGGTGATTGAATGGGGGTCTGTTTTCTGGCCATACAACCAGATGACACTGATGTAATCAACAAACAATTACCCACATTTCACGATTCAAATATATTATTCCACTGTAAAATTGATGAAAATATGTGATGAGGGTAACAATCAAACAACGACTCAGCAAAAGAATAAAGTTTCTCCTAATAACTCCTATTGTCACAATGCTCGGAGTAGTGGTTCCCATCCAACAAAATCACACTCAAAAGTAGAACAAACATAGCAGGCATTAAACGGAATCTCCCTGTTGAGAGGGAAGAAACATCTACCACAATTTGCGCAGCACATTTATTATTTTTAGTGACCATTGCAATAATATTTTTAAAAATATAAAGAAAATGAAGGAGATACCTAAACAAGAAGATTTATCAAATTCCGAACATTTCTTATTCAGTAAAGTGCATGTGGGGTACAATCTGCACCAAAAGACCATTGAATAGAGAATCTGCTTTCTGGCCATACAACCAGATGACCCTGCTGTAAACAACAAACATTTACCCACATTGCACGAATCAAATACATTACTCCACTGTGAAATTCACGAATACAAGTGATAAAGTTATCAATCAAAGGAAGCACCTAGCAAAAGAAAACAGTATTTCTAATAACTCCAATCGTCAGAACGCTCGGAGTGGTGATTTCCATCCAACATAATCACACTCGATGTTTGAATAAAGATAGCAGTCATCAAACGCAATCTCCCTGTTGAGAGAGAAGAAACACGTACCACAATATTTGCAGCACATTGATTATATTTAGTGACCATTGCAATAAGATTTTAAAAATATTTAAAGCAACTGAAGGAGATACAAAAACAAGAATATTTATCAAATTCCTAACATTTGTTATTCAGTATAATGCAAGTGGTGTCCAATCTGCACCAAAAGACCATTGAATAGAGAATCTGCTTTCTAGCCATACAACCAGATGACCCTGCTATGATCAACAAACATTTACCCACATTTCACGATTCAAATATATTATTCCACTGTGAAATTGATGAATATATGTGATGAGGGTAACAATCAAAACAAGGACTCAGCAAAAGAAAGAAGCCATTGCTAATAACTCCAATTGTCAGAATGCTCGAAGTAGTGCTTCGCATCCAACAAAATCACACTCAAAAGTAGAACAAACATAGCAGGCATTAATCAGAATTTCACTGTTGAGAGGGAAGAAACATGTTCCACAATTTGTGCAGCACATTGATAATTTTTGTGACCATTGCAATAAAATTTTTAAAAATAAAAAGCAAATGAAAGAGATACCTAAACAAGAAGATTTATCAAATTCCGAACATTCCTTATTCAGTAAAGTGCATGTGGTGTACAATCTGCACCAAAAGACCATTGAATAGAGAATCTGCTTTCTAGCCATACAACCAGATGACCCTGCTGTAATCAACAAACATTTACCCACATCTCACGATTCAAATATATTATTCCACTGTGAAATTGATGAATATATGTGATGAGGGTAACAATCAAAACAAGCACCTAGCAAAACAATGAAGTCTTTCCTAATAAACTATAATACTCAGGATGCTCGGAGTGGTGGTTCCTAACCAACAAAATCACACTCGATTGTAGAACAACCATAGCAGTCATGAAACGGAATCTTCCTGCTGAGAGGGAATAACTATGTCCTACAATTTGTGCAGCACATTGATTACTTTTTGGGACCATTGGAATAACATTTTTAAAAATATAAAGCAAATGAAGGAGATACCAAAACACGAAGATCTATCAGATTCTGAACACCCGGTGTTCAGTAAGGTGCATGTGGTGTCCAATCTGCAACAAAAACCGATTGAATGCAGAATCTGCTTTCTGGCCATATAACCAGATGAACCTACTGTAAACAAAAAACACATAACCACATTTCACGATTCAAATATAATACTCCACAGTGAATTTGATGAATATATGTGATAAGGGTAAGAATTAAAAGAAGCACCCAGCAAAAGAAAGAAGTCTTTGCTAATAACTCTAATACTCAGGATGCTCGGAGTGGTGGTTCCCATCCAACAAAATCACACTCGATGGTAGAACAACCATAGCAGTCATGAAACGGAGTCTCCCTGTTGAGAGTTAAGGAATATGTACCACAATTTGGTGGTTCCCATCCAACAAAATCACACTCTTTGGTAGAACAACAATAGCAGTCAGGAAACGAAATCTCCCTGTTGAGGGTGAAGTAACATGTACCACAATTTGTGCAGCACATTGACTATTTTTAGTGAACATTGGAAAAACGTTTTTAAAAATATAAAGGAAATGAAAGCGATACCTAAACAAGAAGATTTATAAAATTCCGAACATTCGTTATTCAGTTAAGTGCATGTGGTGTCCAATCTGCACCAAAAGACCATTGAAAAGAGAATCTGCTTTCTGGCCAAACAATTAGACGACCCTGCTGTAAACAACAAACATTTACCCACATTTCACGAATCAAATACATTTCTCCACTGTGAAATTCACGAATATGTGATAAAGATATCAATCAAAGGAAGCACCTAGCAAAAGAAAACAGTATTTCTAATAACTCCAATCGTCAGAACTCTTGGAGTGGTGATTTCCATCCAACATAATCACACTCGATGTTTGAATAAACATAGCAGTCATGAAAAGCAATCTCCCTGTTGAGAGAGAAGAAACATGTACCACAAATTGTACAGTACATTGATTATATTTAGTGACCATTGTTATAAGATTTTTAAAATTTAAAGCAACTTAAGGAGATACGAAAACAAGAATATTTATCAAATTCCGAACATTTGTTATTCAGTATAATGCAAGTGTTGTCCAATCTGCACTAAAAACCCTTTGAATTGAGAATCTGCTTTCTGGTCATACAACCAGATGACCCTGCTCTAAACAAAAAACATTTATACACATTTAACAATTCAAATAGATTACACCACTGTGAAAAAGATGAATATAAGTTATAAGGGTAAGAATCAAAAGAAGCACCTAGGAAAAGAAAGAGGTCTTTCCTAATAACTCCAATACTCAGGATGCTTGGAGTGGTAGTTGCATGCAACAAAATCACACTCGACGTTTGAATAAACATAGTAGTCATGAAACAGAACCTCCCTGCTGAGAGGGAATAAATATGTCCCACAATTTGTGCAGCACATTGATTATTTTTAGTGACCATTGCAATTAGATTTTTAAAAATATTAAGTAAATGAACTAAATACCTAAAAACGAAGATATCACAAATTCCGAACATTCGTTATTCAGTAAAGTGCATGTGGTGTCCATTCTGCACCAAAAGACCATTGAATAGAGAATCTGCTTTCTGGTCATACAACCAGATGACCCTGCTGCAAACAACAAACATTTACCCACATTTCACTATTCAAATACATTACTCCACTGTGAAATTGACGAATATAAGTTATAAAGGTATCAATCAAAGGAAGCACCTAGCAAAAGAAAACAGTATCTCTAATAACTCCAATTGTCAGAATGCTCGGAGTAGTGATTCCCATCCAACAAAATCACACTCAAAAGTAGAACAAACATACCAGGCATTAAACGGAATCTCCCTGTTGAGAGGGAAGAAACATCTACCACAAGTTGTGCACAATTGTCAGAATGCTCGGAGTAGTGATTCCCATCCAACAAAATCACACTCAAAAGTAGAACAAACATACCAGGCATTAAACGGAATCTCCCTGTTGAGGGGGATGAAACATCTACCACAATTTGTGCAGCACATTTATTATTTTTAGTGACCATTACAATAATATTTTTAAAAATATAAGGCAAATGAAGGAGATACCTAAACAAGAAGATTTATCAAATTCCGAACATTCGTTATTCAGTAAAGTGCACGTGGTGTCCAATCTGCACCAAAAGACCATTGAATAGAGAATCTGCTTTCTGGTCATACAACCAGATGACCCTGCTGTAAACAACAAACATTTAACCACATTTCACGAATCAAATACATTATTCCTCTGTGAAATTGACAAATATAAGTGATAAAGGTATCAATCAAAGGAAGCACCCAGCAAAAGAAAACAGTATTTCTAATACTCAGGATGCTCGGAGTGGCGGTTCCCATCCAACAAAATCACACTCGTTGTTTGAATAAACATAGCAGTCGTGAAACGGAATCTCCCTGTTGAGAGAGAAGAAACATGTACCACAATTTGTGCAGCACTTGTTTATTTTTAGTGACCATTGCAATAAGATTTTTAAAATTTAAATCAATTGAAGGAGATACGAAAACAAGAATATTTATCAAATTAATAACATTTGTTATTCAGTAAAATGCAAGAGGTGTCCAATCTGCACTAAATACCCATTGAATGGAGAATCTGCTTTTTGGTCATACAACCAGATGACCCTGCTCTAAACAAAAAACATTTACACACATTGAACGATTCAAATACATAACTCCACTGCGAAGCAGATGAATATAAGTTATAAGGGTAACAATCAAAAGAAGCACCTAGGAAAAAAAGAGGTCTTTAATAATAACTCCAATACTCAGGATGCTTGGAGTGGTAGTTCCCATCCAACAAAATCACACCCCATTTTTGAACAAACATAGCAGTCACGAAACAGAATCTCCCTATTGAGATGGGAAGAAACATGTACCACAATTTGTGCAGCACATTGATTATTTTTAGTGACCATTGCAATAATATTTTTAAAAATAAAAAGCAAATGAAAGAGATACCTAAACAAGAAGATTTATTAAATTCCGAACATTCGTCATTCAGTAAAGTGCATGTGGTGTCCAATCAGCACCAAAACACTTTTGAATAGAGAATCTGTTTTCTGGCCATACATCCAGATGACCCTGCTGTAAACAACGAACATTTACCCACATTTCACCATTCAATTAAATTACTATATTTTGAAATTCTTGAATATATGTAATAAAAGTATCAATCAAAGGTAGCACCTAGCAAAACAATGAAGTCTTTCCTAATAAGTCTAATGGTCAGATGCTTGGAGTGGTGGTTCCCATCCAACAAAATCACACTTGATGGTAGAACAAACATTGTCATGAAACGAAGTCTCCCTATTGAGAGGGAAGAAACATGTACCACAATTTGTGCAGCACATTGATTATTTTTAGTGACCATTGCAATTAGGTTATTAAAAATATAAAGTAAATGAAGGAGATACCTAAAAACGAAGATATATCAAATTCCGAACATTCCTTATTCAGTAAAGTGCATGTGGTGTCAAATATGCACCAAAAGACGATTGAATGGGGAATCTGCTTTCTGGCCATACAACCAGATGACCCTGCTGTAATCAACAAACATTTACCCACATTTCACGATTCAAATTTATTATTCCACTGTGAAATTGATGAATATATGTGATGAGGGTAAGAATCAAAACAAGGACCCAGCAAAAGAAAGAAGTCTTTCCTAATAACTACAATTGTAAGAATGCTCGGAGTAGTGCTTCCCATCCAACAAAATCACACTCAATAGTAGAACAAACATAGCAGGCACTAAACGGAATCTCCCTGTTGAAAGGGAAGAAACATGTACCACAATTTGTGCAGCACATTGATTATTTTAGTGACTATTGCAATACGATTTTTAAAAATTTAAAGCAATTGAAGGAGATACGAAAACAAGAATATTTATCAAATTCCTAACATTTATTATTCAGTAAAAGTCAAGTGGTGTCCAATCTGCATCAAAAACCAATTGAATGGAGAATCTGCTTGCTGGTCATACAACCAGATGAAATTGCTCTAAACAAAAAACATTTACACACATTTAACAATTCAAATACATTACTCCACTGCGAAACAGATGAATATAAGTTATAAGGGTAACAATCAAAGGAAGCACCTAGGAAAAGAAAGAGGTCTTTCCTAATAACTCCAATACTCAGGATGCTTGGATTGGTCGTTCCCATCCAACAAAATCACACTCGATGTTTGAACAAACATAGCAGTCATGAAACAGTATCTCCCTGTTGAGAGGGAAAAAACATGTACCACTGTGAAATTGACAACTATAAGTGATAAAGGTATCAAAGGAAGCACCTAGCAAAAGAAAACAGCATTTCTAATAACTCCAATCCACAGAACGCCCGGAGTGGTGATTTCCATCCAACATAATCACACTCGATGTTTGAATAAACATAGCAGTCATGAAACGGAATGTCCCTGTTGAGAGAGAAGAAACATGTACCACAATTTGTGCAACACATTGATTATTTTTAGTGACCATTGCAATCAGATTTTTAAAAATTTAAATCAATTGAAGGAGACACGAAGACAAGAATATTTATCAAATTCCTAACATTTGTTATTCAGTAAAATGCAAGTGGTGTCCAATCTGCACTAAAAACACATTTAATGGAGAATCTGCTTTCTGGTAATACAACCAGATGACCCTGCTCTAAACAAAAAACATTTACACACATTTAACGATTCAAATACATTACACCACTGCGAAACAGATGAATATAAGTTATAAGGGTAACAATCAAAAGAAGCACCTAGGAAAAGAAAGAGGTATTTCCTAATAAATCCAATACTCAGGATGCTTGAATTGGTCGTTCCCATCCAACAAAATCACACTCGATGTTTGAACAAACATAGCAGTCATGAAACAGAATCTCCCTGTTGAGAGGGAAGAAACATGTACCACAATTTGTGAATGTGGTGTCAAACATGCACCAAAAGACCATTGAATGGGGAATTTGCTTTCTGGCAATACAAGCAGATGACCCTGCTGTAATCAACAAACATTTACCCACATTTCACAATTCAAATATATTATTCCACTGTGAAATTGATGAATATATGTGATGAGAGTAACAATCAAAACAAGGACTCATCAAAAGAAAGAAGTCTTTCCTAATAACTCCAATTGTCAGAATGCTCGGAGTAGTGCCTCCCATTGAACAAAATCACACTCAAAAGTAGAACAAACATAGCAGGCATTAATCGGAATCTCCCTGTTGAGAGGGAAGAAACATGTTCCACTATTTGTGCAGCACATTGATTATTTTTAGTGAGCATTGCAATAAGATTTTTAAAAATATAAAGCAAATGAAGGAGATACCTAAACAAGAAGATTTATCAAATTCCGAACATTCGTTATTCAGTAAAGTGCATGTGGTGAATAGACGATTATAAGTGATAAAGGTATCAATCAAAGGAAGAACCTAGCAAAAGGAAACAGTATTTCTAATAACTCCAATTATCAGAATGCTAGAAGTCGTGCTTCCTATCCAACAAAATCACACTCAAAAGTAGAACAAACACAGCAGGCATCAAACGGAATCTCCCTGTTGAGAGGGAAGAAACATGTACCACAATTTGTGCAGCACATTTATTATTTTTAGTGACCATTGCAATAATATTTTTAAAAATAAAAAGCAAATGAAGGGGATACCTAAACAAGAAGATTTATCAAATTCCGAACATTCGTTATTCAGCAAAGTGCATGTGGTGTCCAATCTGCACCAAAAGACCATTGAATAGAGAATCTGCTTTCTGGCCATACAACCAGATGACCATGCTGTAAACAACAAACATTTACCCACATTTCACGAATCAAATTCATTACTCCACTGTGAAATTGACGAATATAAGTGATAAAGGTATCAATCAAAGGAAGCACCTACCAAAAGAAAACAGTATTTCTAATAACTCCAATTGTCAGACGCTCGGGGTGGTGATTTCCATCATACATAATCACACTCGATGTTTGAATAACCATAGCAGTTGTGAAAAAGAATCTCCCTGTTGAGAGAGATGAAACATGTACCACAATTTGTGCAGCACATTGATTACTTTTAGTGACCAGTGCAATCAGATTTTTAAAAATTTAAATCAGTTGAAGGAGACACGAAAACAAGATTATTTATCAAATTCCTAACATTTGTTGTTCAGTAAAATGCAAGTGGTGTCCAATCTGCACTAAAAACACATTGAATCGAGAATCTGCTTTCTGGTAATACAACCAGATGACCCAGCTCTAACAAAAAACATTTACACACATTTAACGATTCAAATACATTACTCCACCGCGAAACAGATGAATATAAGTTATAAGGGTAACAATCAAAAGAAGCACCTAGGAAAAGAAAGAGGTCTTTCCCAATAACTCCAATACTCTGGATGCTTGGAGCGGTGATTTCCATCCAACATAATCACACTCGATGTTTGAATAAACATAGCAGTCATGAAACGGAACCTCCCAGTTGAGAGAGATGGACCATGAACCACAATTTGTGCAGCACATTGATTATTTTTAGTGACCATTGCAATCAGATTTTTAAAAATTTAAATCAATTGAAGGAGACATGAAGACAAGAATATTTATCAAATTCCTAACATTTGTTATTCAGTAAAAGTCAAGTGGTGTCCAATCTGCACTTAAAACCCATTGAATGGAGAATCTGCTTGCTGGTCATACAACCAGATGACAATGCTCTAAACAAAAAACATTTACACACATTTAACAATTCAAATACATTACTCCACTGGGAAACATATGAATATAAGTTATAAGGGTAACAATCAAAAGAAGCACCTAGGAAAAGAAAGAGGTCTTTCCTAATAACTCCAATACTCAGGATGCTTGGAGTGGTAGTTCCCATCCAACAAAATCACACTCGATGTTTGAATAAACATAGCAGTCATGAAACGGAATCTCCCTGTTGAGAGAGATGAACCATGTACCACAATTCGTGCAGCATACTGATAATTTTTAGTGACCATTGCAATAAGATTTTTAAAAATTTAAAGCAATTAAAGGAGATACGAAAACAAGAATATTTATCAAATGCCTAACATTTGTTATTCAGTAAAATGCAAGTGGTGTCCAATCTGCACTAAAATCCCATTGAATGGAGAATCTGATTTCTGGTCATACAACCAGATGACCCTGCTCTAAACAAAAAACATTTACCCACATTTAACGATTCAAATACATTACTCCACTGCGAAACAGATGAATATAAGTTACAAGGGTAACAATCAAAAAAAGCACCTAGGAATAGAAAGAGGTCTCTCCTAATTACTCCAATACTCAGGATGCTTCTACTAGTAGTACTCATCCAACAAAATCACACTCGATGTTTGAACAAACATAGTAGTCATGAAACAGAATCTCCCTGTTGAGAGGCAAAAAACATGTATCACAATTTGTGCATGTGGTGTCAAATATGCACCAAAAGACGAGTGAATGGGGAATCTGCTTTTTGGCCATCCAACCAGATAACCCTGCTGTAATCAACAAACATTTCCCACATATCATGATTCAAATATATTATTCCACTGTGAAATTGATGAATATATGTGATGAGGGTAACAATCATAACAAGGACTCAGCAAAACAATGAAGTCTATCGTAATAACTCCAATTGTCAGAATGCTCGGATTAGTGCTTCCCATCCAGCAAAATACACTCAATAGTGGAACAAACATAGCAGGCATTAAACGGAATCTCCCTGTTGAGATGAAAGAAACATGTTCCACAATCTGTGCAGCACATTGATTATTTTTAGTGACCATTGCAATAATATTTTTAAAAATATAAAGCAACTGAAGGAGATATGTAAACAAGAAGATTTATGAAATTCCGAACATTCGTTATTCACTAAAGTGCATGTGGTGTCCAATCTGCACCAAAAGACCATTGAATAGATAATCTGCTCTCTGGCCATACAACCAGATGACCCTGCTGTAAACAACAAACATTTACCCACATTTCACGAATCAAATACATTACTCCACTGTGAAACTGACGAATATAAGTGATAAAGGTATCAATCAAAGGAAGTACCTAGCAAAACAATGAAGTCCTTCCTAATAAGTCGAATGGTCGAATGGTTCCCATCCAACAAAATCACACTCGATGTTTGAATAAACATAGCAGTCATGAAACTGAATCTCCCTGTTGAGAGAGAAGAAACATGTACCACAATTTGTGCATGTGGTGTCAAACATGCCACAAAACACCATTGAGTGGGGAATCTGCTTTTTGGCAATATAACCAGATGACCCTGCTGTAATCAACAAACATTTACCCACATTTCACAATTCAAATATATTATTCCACTGTGAAATTGATGAATATATGTGATGAGGGTAACAATCAAAACAAGGACTCAGCAAAAGAAAGAAGTATTTCCTAATAACTCCAATTGTCAGAATGCTCAGAGTAGTGCTTCCCCTAAAACAAAATCACACTCAAAAGTAGAACCAACGTAGCAGTCATCAAACGGAATCTCCCTGTTGAGAGAGAAGAAACATGTACCACAATTTGTGCAGCACATTGATTATTTTTAGTGACCATTGCAATCAGATTTTTAAGAATTTTAATCAATTGAAGAAGACTCAAAGACAAGAATATTTATCAAACTCCTAACATTTGTTATTCAGTAAAAGTCAAGTGGTATCCAATCTGCACTAAAAACCCATTGAATGGAGAATCTGCTTGCTGGTCATACAACCAGATGACAATGCTCTAAACAAAAAACATTTACACACATTTAACAATTCAAATACATTACTCCACTGCGAAACATATGAATATAAGTTATAAGGGTAACAATCAAAAGAAGCACGTAGGAAAAGAAAGAGGTCTTTCCTAATAATGCCAATACTCAGGATGCTTGGAGTGGTAGTTCCCATCCAACAAAATCACACTCGATGTTTGAACAAACATAGTAGTCATGAAACAGAATCTGTCGGTTGAGAGGCAACAAACATGTACCACAATTTGTGCAGCACATTGATTATTTTTAGTGACCATTGCAATAAGATTTTTAAAAATGCAATGCAAATGAAGGAGATCCCTAAACAAGAAGATTTATTAAATTCCGAACATTCGTTAATCAGTAAAGTGCATGTGGTGTCAAATATGCACCAAAAGACGATTGAATGGGGAATCTGCTTTCTGGCAATACAACCAGATGACCCGGCTGTAATCAACGAACATTTACCCACATTTTACGATTCAAATATATTATTCCACTGTGAAATTGATGAATATATGTGATGAGGGTAATAATCAAAACAAGGATTCAGCATAAAAAAGAAGTCTTTCCTAATAACTCCAATTGTCAGAATGCTCCGAGTAGTGCTTCCCATCCAACAAAATCACACTCAAAAGTAGAACAAACATAGCAGGCATTAAACGGAATCTCCCTGTTGAGAGGGAAGAAACATGTTCCACAATTTGTGCAGCACATTTATTATTTTTAGTGACCATTGCAATAATATTTTTAAAAATATAAAGCAAATGAAGGCGATACGTAAAAAAGAAGATTTATCAAATTCCGAACATTAGTTATTCCGTAAAGTGCATCTGGTGACCAATCTGCATCAAAGGACCATTGAATAGAGAATCTGCTTTCTGGCCATACAACCATATGACAATGCTGAAAACAACAAACATTTACCCACATTTCACGATTCAAATACATTACTCCACTGTGAAGTTGACGAATTTAAGTGATAAAGGTGTCAATCAAAGGAAGCACCTAGCAAAAGAAAACAGTATTTCTAATAACTCCAATCGTCAGAACGCTCGGAGTGGTGATTTCCATCCAACATAATCACACTCGATGTTTGGATAAACATAGCAGTCATGAAACGGAATCTCCCTGTTGAGAGAGATGAACCATGTAGCACAATTCGTACAGCACATTGATTATGTTTAGTGACCATTGCAATAAGATTTTTAAAAATTTAAAGCAATTAAAGGAGATACGAAAACAAGAATATTTATCAAATTATTAACATTTGTTATTCAGTAAAGTGTGTGTGGTGTCAAATACGCACCAAAAGATGATTGAATGGGGAATCTGCTTTCTGGTAATACAACCAGATGACCCTGCTCCAAACAAAAAACATTTACACACATTTAACAATTCAAATACATTACTCGACTGCAAAACAGATGAATATAAGTTATGAGGGTAACAATCAAAAGAAGCACCTAGGAAAAGAAAGAGGTCTTTCGTAATAACTCCAATACTCAGGATGCTTGGAGTGGTAGTTCCCATCCAACAAAATTACACTCGATGTTTGAACAAACATAGCAGTCATGAAACAGAATCTCCCTGTTGAGAAAGATGAAACATGTACCACAATTTGTGCAGCACATTGATTATTTTTAATGACCATTGCAATCAGGTTTTTAAAAATTCAAAGCAAATGAAGGAGATCCCTAAACAAGAAGATTTATCAAATTCCGAACTTTCGTTATTCAGTAAAGTGCATGTGGTGTCCAATCTGCACCAAAACACCATTGAATAGAGAATCTGTTTTCTGGCCATACAACCAGATGACCCTGCTGTAAACAAAAAACATTTAGCCAAATTTCACGAATAAAATACATTACTCCACTGTGAAATTGAAAAATATAAGTAATAAAGGTATCAATCAAAGGAAGCACCTAGCAAAAGAAAACAGTATTTCTAATAAATCCAATCGTCAGAACGCTCAGAGTGGTGATTTCCATCCAACATAATCACACTCGATGTTTGAATAAACATAGCAGACATGAAATGGAATCTCCCTGTTGAGAGAGAAGGAACATGTACCACAATTTGTGCAGCACATTGATTATTTTTGTGACCACGTGAATATAAGTTATAAGGGTAACAATCAAAAGAAACACCTAGGAAAAGAAAGAGGTCTTTCCTAATAACTCCAATACTAAGGATGCTTGGAGTGGTAGTTTCCATCCAACAAAATCACACTCGATGTTTCAATAAACATAGCAGTCATGAAACGGAATCTCCCTGTGAGAGAGAGGAAACATGTACCACAATTTGTGCAGCACATTGATTATTTTTAGTGACAATTGCAATAAGATTTTTAAAAATACAAAGCAAATGAAGGAGATACCTAAACAACAAGCTTTATCAAATTCCGAACATTTGTTATTCAGTAAAGTGCATGTGGTGTCCAATCTGCACCAAAACACCACTGAATAGAGAATCTGCTTTCTGGCCATACAACCAGATGACCCTGCTGTAAACAACGAACATTTACAAACATTTCACCATTCAAAAAAATTATTCCACTGTGAAAATATTGAATATATGTAATAAAAGTATCAATCAAAGGTAGCACCTAGCAAAACAATGAAGTCTTGCCTAATAAGTCGAATGGTCAGATGCTCGGAGTGGTGGTTCCCATCCAAAAAAATCTCACTCGATGGTAGAACAAACATAGTCATGAAACGAAATCTCTCTATTGAGAGGGAAGAAACATGTACCACAATTTGTTCAGCACATTTATTAATTTTAGTGACCATTGCAATAAGATTTTTAAAAATATAAAGCAAATGAAGGAGATAACTAAACAAGATGATTTTTTCAAATTCCGAACATTCGATATTCAGTAAAAGTCAAGTGGTGTCCAATCTGCACTAAAAACCCATTGTATGGAGAAACTGCTTGCTGGTCATACACCCAGATGACAATGCTCTAAACAAAAAACATTTACACACATTTAACAATTCAAATACATTACTCGACTGTGAAACAGATGAATATAAGTTATAAGGGTAACAATCAAAAAAAGCACCTAGGAAAAGAAAGAGGTCTTTCCTAATAATGCCAATACTCAGGATGCTTAGAGTGGTAGTTCCCATCCAACAAAATCACACTTGATGTTTGAACAAACATAGCAGTCATGAAACAGAATCTGTCTGTTGAGAGGCAAGAAACATGTACCACAATTTGTGCAGCACATTGATTATTTTTAGTGACCATTGCAATAAGATTTTTAAAAATACAAAGCAAATGAAGGAGATCCCTAAACAAGAAGATTTATCAAATTTCGAACATTCGTTATTCAGTAAAGTGCATGTGGTGTCAAATATGCACCAAAAGACGATTGAATGGGGAATCTGCTTTCTGTCCATACAACCAGATGACCCTGCTGTAAACAACAAACATTTACCCCCATTTCACGAATAAAAAACATTGCTCCACTGTGAAATTGACGAATATAAGTGATAAAGGTATCAATCAATGGAAGCACCTAGCAAAAGAAAACAGTATTTATAATAACTGAAATCGTCAGAATGCTCGGAGCCGTGATTTCCATCCAACATAATCATACTCGATGTTTGAATAAACATAGCAGTCATGAAACGGAATCTCCCTGTTGAGAGAGATGAACCATGTACCACAATTTGTGCAGCACATTGATTATTTTTAGTGACCATTGCAATACGATTTTTAAAAAATTAAAGCAATCGAAGGAGATACGAAAACAAGAAAATTTATCAAATTCCTAACATTTGTTATTCAGTAAAAGTCAAGTGGTGTCCAATCTGCACTAAAAACCCATTGAATGGAGATTCTGTTTCTGGTCATACAACCAGATGACCCTGCTCTAAACAAAAAACATTTACACACATTTAACAATTGAAATATATTATTCCACTGTGAAATTGATGAATATATGTGATGAGGGTAACACTCAAAACAAGGACTCAGCCTAAGAAAGAAGTCTTTCCTAATAACTCCAATGGTCAGAATGCTCGGAGTAGTGCTTCCCATCCAACAAAATCACACTCAAAAGTAGAACAAACATAGCAGGCATTAAACGGAATCTCCCTGTTCAGAGGGAAGAAATATGTTCCACAAATTGTGCAGCACATTTATTATTTTTAGTGACAATTGCAATAATATTTTTAAAAATATAAAGCAAATGAAAGAGATACCTAAACAAGAAGATTTATCAAATTCCGAACATTCGTTATTCAGTAAACTGCATGTGGTGTCCAATCTGCACCAAAAGACCATTGAAGAGAGGATCTGCTTTCTGGCCATACAACCACATGACCCTGCTGTAAACAACAAACATTTACCCACATTTCACGAATCAAATACATAACTCCACTGTGAAATTGACGAATATAAGTGATAAAGGTTTCAATCAAAGGAAACACCTAGCAAAAGAAAACAGTATTTCTAATACTCAGGATGCTCGGTGTGGCGGTTCCCATCCAACAAAATCACACTCGATGTTTGAATAAACATAGCAGTCATGAAACGGAATCTCCCTGTTGAGAGAGAAGAAACATGTACCACAATTTGTGCAGCACATTGATTATTTTTAGTGACCATTGCAATCAGATCGTTAAAAATTTAAATCAATTGAAGAAGACACGAAGACAAGAATATTTATCAAATTCCTAACTTTTGTTATTCAGTAAAATGCAAGTGGTGTCCAATCTGCACTAAAAACACATTGAATGGAGAATCTGCTTTCTGGTAATACAACCAGATGACCCTGCTCTGAACAAAAAACATTTACACACATTTAACGATTCAAATACATTACTCCACTGCGAAACAGATGAATATAAGTTATAATGGTAACAATCAAAAGAAGCACCTAGGAAAAGAAAGAGGTCTCTCCTAATAACTCCAATACTCAGGATGCTTGGAGTGGTAGTTCCCATCCACCAAAATAACACTCGATGTTTGAACAAACATAGCAGTCATGAAAAAGAATCTCCCTGTTGAGAGGCAAGAAACATGTACCACAATTTGTGCATGTGGTGTCAAATATGTACCAAAAGACGAGTGAATGGGGAATCTGCTTTTTGGCCATACAACCAGATGACCCTGCTGTAATCAACAAACATTTACCCACATTTCACGATTCAAATATATTATTCCACTGTGAAATTGATGAATATAAGTGATGAGGGTAACAATCAAAACAAGGACTCATCAAAAGAAAGAAGTCTTTCCTAATAACTCCATTTGTCAGAATGCTCAGAGTAGTGCTTCCCATTTAACAAAATCACACTGAAAAGTAGAACAAACATAGCAGGCATTAAACGGAATCTCCCTGTTAAAGAGGGAAGAAACAAGTTCCACAATTTGTGCAGCACATTGATTATTTTTAGTGACCATTGCAATAATATTTTTAAAAATAAAAAGCAAATGAAGGAGATACCTAAACAAGAAGATTTATCAAATTCCGAACATTCGTTATTCAGTAAAGTGCATGTGGAGTCAAATCTGCACCAAAAGACCATTGAATAGAGAATCTGCTTTCTGGCCATACAACCAGATGACCCTGCTGTAAACAACAAACATTTACCCACATTTCACGAATCAAATAGATTACTCCACTGTGAAATTGACGAATATAAGTTATAAAGTTATCAATCAAAGGAAGCACCTAGCAAAAGAAAACAGTATTTCTAATAACTCCAATTCTCAGGATGCTTGGAGTGGTAGTTCCCATCCTACAAAATCACACTCGATGTTTGAATAAACATAGCAGTAATGAAACGCAATCTCCCTGTTGAGAGAGAAGAAAACTGTACCACAATTTCTGCAGCACATTGATTATTTTTAGTGACCATTGCAATACGATTTTTAAAAATACAAAGCAAATGAAGGAGATACCTAAACAAGAAGATTTATCAAATTCCGAACATTCGTTATTCAGTAAAGTGCATGTGGAGTCCAATCTGCACCAAAAAAATTTTGAATAGAGAATCTGCTTTCTGGCCATGCAACCAGATGACCCTGCTAAAACAACGAACATTTACCCACATTCACCATTCAAATAAATTACTCCATTGTGAAATTCTTGAACATATGTAATAAAAGTTTAAATCAAAGGAATCACCTTGCAAAACAATGAAGTCTTTCCTAATAAGTCGAATGGTCAGATGCTCGGAGTGGTGGTTCCCATCCAACAAAATCACACTTGATGGTAGAACAAACATAGCCATGAAACGAAATCTCCCTATTGAGAGGGAAGAAACATGTACCCCAATTTGTGCAGCACATTTATTATTTTTAGTGACCATAGCAATTAGATTATTATAAATATAAAGTACATGAAGGAGATACCTAAAAACGAAGATATATCAAATTCCGAACATTCCTTATTCAGTAAAGTGCATTTGGTGTCAAATATGCACCAAAAGACGATTGAATGTGGAATCTGTTTTCTGGCAATACAACCAGATGACCCTGCTGTAATCAACAAACATTTACCCACGTTTCACGATTCAAATATATTATTCCACTGTGAAATTGATGAATATATGTGATGAGGGTAACAATCATAACAAGGACTCAGCAAAACAATGAAGTCTATCGTAATAACTCCAATTGTCAAAATGCTCGGATTAGTGCTTCCCATCCAGCAAAATACACTCAATAGTAGAACAAACATAGCAGGCATTAAACGGAATCTCCCTGTTGAGATGAAAGAAACATGTTCCACAATCTGTGCAGCACATTGATTATTTTTAGTGACCATTGCAATAATATTTTTAAAAATATAAAGCAAATGAAGGAGATATGTAAACAAGAAGATTTATCAAATTCCGAACATTCATTATTCACTAAAGTGCATGTGGTGTCCGATCTGCACCAAAAGACCATTGAATAGAGAATCTGCTTTCTGGCCATACAACCAGATGACCCTGCTGTAAACAACAAACATTTACCCACATTTCACGAATCAAATACATTACTCCACTGTGAAATTGACGTATATAAGTGATAAAGGTATCAATCAAAGGAAGTACCTAGCAAAACAATGAAGTCCTTCCTAATAAGTCGAATGGTCAGATACTCGGAGTGGTGGTTCCCATCCAACAAAATCACACTCGATGTTTGAAAAAACATAGCAGTCATGAAACTGAATCTCCCTGTTGAGAGAGAAGAAACATGTACCACAATTTGTGCATGTGGTGTCAAACATGCAACAAAACACCATTGAATGGGGAATCTGCTTTTTGGCAATATAACCAGATGACCCTGCTGAAATCAACAAATATTTACCCACATTTCACGATTCAAATATATTATTCCACTGTGAAATAGATGAATATATGTGATGAGGGTAACAATCAAAACAAGGACTCAGCAAAAGAAAGAAGTCTTTCCTAATAACTCCAATTGTCAGAATGCTCAGAGTAGTGCTTCCCCTAAAACAAAATCACACTCAAAAGTAGAACCAACATAGCAGTCATCAAACGGAATCTCCCTGTTGAGAGAGAAGAAACATGTACCACAATTTGTGCAGCACATTGATTATTTTTAGTGACCATTGCAATCAGATTTTTAAAAATTTTAATCAATTGAAGAAGACTCAAAGACAAGAATATTTATCAAACTCCTAACATTTGTTATTCAGTAAAAGTCAAGTGGTATCCAATCAGCACTAAAAACCCATTGAATGGAGAATCTGCTTGCTGGTCATACAACCAGATGACAATGCTCTAAACAAAAAACATTTACACACATTTAACAATTCAAATACATTACTCCACTGCGAAACAGATGAATATAAGTTATAAGGGTAACAATCAAAAGAAGCACGTAGGAAAAGAAAGAGGTCTTTCCTAATAATGCCAATACTCAGGATGCTTGGAGTGGTAGTTCCCATCCAACAAAATCACACTCGATGTTTGAACAAACATAGTAGTCATGAAACAGAATCTGTCGGTTGAGAGGCAACAAACATGTACCACAATTTGTGCAGCACATTGATTATTTTTAGTGACCATTGCAATAAGATTTTTAAAAATACAATGCAAATGAAGGAGATCCCTAAACAAGAAGATTTATTAAATTCCGAACATTCGTTAATCAGTAAAGTGCATGTGGTGTCAAATATGCACCAAAAGACGATTGAATGGGGAATCTGCTTTCTGGCAATACAACCAGATGACCCGGCTGTAAACAACAAACATTCACCCACATTTCACGAATCAAATACATTACTCCACTGTGAAATTGACGAATATAAGTGATAAAGGTATCAATCAAAGGAAGCACCTAGCAAAAGAAAACAGTATTTCTAATAACTCCAATCGTCAGAACGCTTGGAGTGTTGATTTCCATCCAACATAATCACACTCGATGTTCGAATAAACATAGCAGTCATGAAACGGAATCTGCCTGTTGAGAGAGAAGAAACATGTACCACAATTTGTGCAGCACATTGATTATTTTTAGTAACCATTGCAATAAGATATTTAAAAATTTAAAGCAATTGATGGAGATACGAAAACAAGAATATTTATAAAATTCCTAACATTTGTTATTCAGTAAAATGCATGTGGTGTCCAATCTGCACTAAAAACCCATTGAATGGAGAATCTGCTTTCTGGCCATACAACCAGATGAACCTGCTCTAAACAAAAAACATTTACACACATTTCACGAATCAAATACAATCAAAAGAAGCACCTAAGAAAAGAAAGAGTTCTTTGGTAATAACTCCAATACTCAGGATGCTTGGAGTGGTAGTTCCCATCCAACAAAATCACACCCCATGTTTTGAACAAACATAGCAGCCATGAAACAGAATCTCCCTGTTGAGAGGCAAGAAACATGTACCACAATTTGTGAATGTGGTGTCAAATATGCACCAAAAGACGGTTGAATGGGGAATCTGCCTTCTGGCCATACAGCCAGATGACCCTGCTGTAACCAAGAAACATTTACCCACATTTAACGATTCAAATATATTACTCCACTGAGAAATTGACGAATATATGTGATGAGGGTAACAATCAAAACAAGGACTCAGCAAAAGAATGAAGTCTTTCCTAATAACTCCAATTGTCAGAATGCTCGAAGTAGTGCTTCCCATCCAAAAGTTATAAGGGTAACAATCAAAAGAAGCACCTAAGAAAAGAAAGAGTTCTTTCCTAATAACTCCAATACTCAGCATGCTTGGGGTGGTAGTTCCCATCCAACAAAATCACACTACATGTTAGAACAAACATAGCAGTCATGAAACAGAATCTAACTATTGAGAGGGAAGAAACATGTACCACAATTTGGGCAGCACATTGATTATTTTTAGTGACCATTGGAATAAGATTTTTAAAAATACAAAGCAGATGAAGGAGATACCTAATAAAGAAGATTTATCAAACTCCGAACATTCGTTATTCAGTAAAGTGCATGTGGTGTCCAATCTGCACCAAAAGACCATTGAATAGAGAATCTGCTTTCTGGCCTTACAACCAGAAGACCCTGCTGTAATCAACAAACATTTACCCACATTTGACTAATCAAATATATTACTCCACTGTGAAATTGATAAATATATGTGGTGAGGGTAACAATCAAAACAAGGACTCAGCAAAAGAAAGAAATCTTTCCTAATAACTCCAATTGTCAGAATGCTTGAAGTAGTGCTTCCCATAAAACAAAATCACACTCAAATGTAGAACGAACATAGCAGGCTTTAAACAGAATCTCCCTGTTGAGAGGGAAGAAACATGTACCACAATTTGTGCAGCACATTGATTATTTTTAGTGACAATTGCTATAATATTTTTAAAAATATAAAGCAAATGAAGGAGATACCTCAACAAAAGGATTTATCAAATTTGGAACTTTTGTTATTCAGTAAAGTGCATGTGGTGTCCAATCTGCACCAAAAGACCATTGAATAGAGAATCTGCTTTCTGGCCATACAACAAGATGACCCTGCTGTAAACAACAAACATTCTCCCCCAGTTCACGAATCAAATACATTACTCCACTGTGAAATTGACGAATATAAGTGATAAAGGTATCAATCAAACGAAGCACCTAGCAAAAGAAAACAGTATTACTAATAACTCCATTTGTCAGAACGCTTGGAGTGGAGATTTCCATCCAACATAATCACACTCGATGTTTGAATAACCATAGCAGTCATGAAACGGAATCTCCCTGTTGAGAGAGAAGAAACATGTACCACAATTTGTGCAGCACATTGATTATTTTTAGTGACCATTGCAATAAGATTTTTAAAAATTTAAAGCAATTGAAGGGGTTGCGAACAAGAATATTTATCAAATTCCTAACATTTGTTATTCAGTAAAATGCATGTGGTGTCCAATCTGCACTAAAAACCCATTGAATGGAGAATCTGCTTTCTGGCCATACAACCAGATGAACCTGCTCTAAACAAAAAACATTTACACACATTTCACGAATCAAATACATTACTCCACTGCGAAACAGATGAGTATAAGATATAAGGGTAACAATCAAAAGAAGCACCTAGGAAAAGAAAGAGGTCTTTCCTAATCACTCCAATACTCAGGATGCTTGGAGTGGTAGTTCCCATCCAACAAAAACACACTCGATGTTTGAACAAACATAGCAGTCATAAAACAGAATACATTACTGGACTGCGAAACAGATGAATATAAGTTTATAAGGGTAACAATCAAAACAAGGAAACTGTATTTCTAATAACTCCAATCGTCAGAACGCTCGGAGTGGTGATTTCCATCCAACATAATCACACTTGATGTGTGAATAAACATAGCAGTCATGAAACGGAATTACCCTGTTGAGAGAGAAGAAACATGTATCACAATTTGTGCAGCACATTGATTATTGTTAGTGACCATTGCAAAAATATCTTTAAAATTATAAAGATAATGAAGCAGATACCTCAACAAGAAGATTTATCAAATTCCTAACATTTGTTATTCAGTAAAATGCAAGTGGTGTCCAATCTGCACTAAAAACCCATTGAATGGAGAATCTGCTTTCTGGTCATACAACCAGATGACCCTGCTCTAAACAAAAAACATTTCCACACATTTAACGATTCAAATACATTACTCCACTGCGAAAAAGATGAATATAAGTTATAAGGGTAACAATCAAAAGAAGCACCTAGGAAAAGAAAGAGTTCTTTCCTAATAACTCCAATACTCAGGATGCTTGGAGTGGTAGTTCTCATCCAACAAAATCACACCCCATTTTTGAACAAACATAGCAGTCATCAAACACAATCACCCTATTGAGAGGCAAGAAACATGTACCACAATTTGTGCATGTGGTGTCAAATATGCACCAAAAGACGATTGAATGGGGAATCTGCTTTCTGGCCATTCAGCCAGATGACCCTGCTGCAACCAACAAACATTTACCCACATTTCACGATTCAAATATATTACTCCAATGTGAAATTGACGAATATATGTGATGAGGGTAACAATCAAAACAAGGACTCAGCAAAAGAATGAAGTCTTTCCTAATAACTCCAATTGTCAGAATGCTCGAAGTAGTGCTTCCCATCCAACAAAATCACACACAAATGTAGAATGAACATAGCAGGCATTAAACGGAATCTCCCTGTTGAGAGGGAAGAAAAATTTACCACAATTCTTGCAGACATTGATTATTGTTTGTGACCATTGCAATAAGATTTGTAAAAATAAAAAGCAAATGAAGGAGATACCTAAACAAGAACATTTATCAAATTCCGAATATTCGTTATATAGTAAAGTGCATGTGGTGTCCAATCTGCACCAAAAGACCATTGAATAGAGAATCTGCTATCTGGCCATACAACCTGATGACCCTGTTGTAAACAACAAACATTTACCCACATTTCACGAATCAGATACATTACTCCACTGTGAAATTGACGAATATAACTTATAAAGGGATCAATCAAAGGAAGCACCTAGCAAAAGAAAACAGTATTTCTAATAACTCCAATCATCAGAACGCTCGGAGTGGTGAATTCCATCCACCATAATCACACTCGATGTTTGAATAAACATAGCCGTCATGAAAATGAATCTCCCTGTTGAGGGAGAAGAACCATGTACCACAATTTGTGCAGCACATTGATTATTTTTAGTGACCATTGCAATAAGATTTTTAAAAATACAATGCAAATGAAGGAGATCCCTAAACAAGAAGATTTATTAAATTCCGAACATTCGTTAATCAGTAAAGTGCATGTGGTGTCAAATATGCACCAAAAGACGATTGAATGGGGAATCTGCTTTCTGGCAATACAACCAGATGACCCGGCTGTAAACAACAAACATTCACCCACATTTCACGAATCAAATACATTACTCCACTGTGAAATTGACGAATATAAGTGATAAAGGTATCAATCAAAGGAAGCACCTAGCTAAAGAAAACAGTATTTCTAATAACTCCAATCGTCAGAACGCTTGGAGTGTTGATTTCCATCCAACATAATCACACTCGATGTTCGAATAAACATAGCAGTCATGAAACGGAATCTGCCTGTTGAGAGAGAAGAAACATGTACCACAATTTGTGCAGCACATTGATTATTTTTAGTAACCATTGCAATAAGATATTTAAAAATTTAGAGCAATTGATGGAGATACGAAAACAAGAATATTTATAAAATTCCTAACATTTGTTATTCAGTAAAATGCATGTGGTGTCCAATCTGCACTAAAAACCCATTGAATGGAGAATCTGCTTTCTGGCCATACAACCAGATGAACCTGCTCTAAACAAAAAACATTTACACACATTTCACGAATCAAATACAATCAAAAGAAGCACCTAAGAAAAGAAAGAGTTCTTTGGTAATAACTCCAATACTCAGGATGCTTGGAGTGGTAGTTCCCATCCAACAAAATCACACCCCATGTTTTGAACAAACATAGCAGCCATGAAACAGAATCTCCCTGTTGAGAGGCAAGAAACATGTACCACAATTTGTGAATGTGGTGTCAAATATGCACCAAAAGACGGTTGAATGGGGAATCTGCCTTCTGGCCATACAGCCAGATGACCCTGCTGTAACCAAGAAACATTTACCCACATTTAACGATTCAAATATATTACTCCACTGAGAAATTGACGAATATATGTGATGAGGGTAACAATCAAAACAAGGACTCAGCAAAAGAATGAAGTCTTTCCTAATAACTCCAATTGTCAGAATGCTCGAAGTAGTGCTTCCCATCCAAAAGTTATAAGGGTAACAATCAAAAGAAGCACCTAAGAAAAGAAAGAGTTCTTTCCTAATAACTCCAATACTCAGCATGCTTGGGGTGGTAGTTCCCATCCAACAAAATCACACTACATGTTAGAACAAACATAGCAGTCATGAAACAGAATCTAACTATTGAGAGGGAAGAAACATGTACCACAATTTGGGCAGCACATTGATTATTTTTAGTGACCATTGGAATAAGATTTTTAAAAATACAAAGCAGATGAAGGAGATACCTAATAAAGAAGATTTATCAAACTCCGAACATTCGTTATTCAGTAAAGTGCATGTGGTGTCCAATCTGCACCAAAAGACCATTGAATAGAGAATCTGCTTTCTGGCCTTACAACCAGAAGACCCTGCTGTAATCAACAAACATTTACCCACATTTGACTAATCAAATATATTACTCCACTGTGAAATTGATAAATATATGTGGTGAGGGTAACAATCAAAACAAGGACTCAGCAAAAGAAAGAAATCTTTCCTAATAACTCCAATTGTCAGAATGCTTGAAGTAGTGCTTCCCATAAAACAAAATCACACTCAAATGTAGAACGAACATAGCAGGCTTTAAACAGAATCTCCCTGTTGAGAGGGAAGAAACATGTACCACAATTTGTGCAGCACATTGATTATTTTTAGTGACAATTGCTATAATATTTTTAAAAATATAAAGCAAATGAAGGAGATACCTCAACAAAAGGATTTATCAAATTTGGAACTTTTGTTATTCAGTAAAGTGCATGTGGTGTCCAATCTGCACCAAAAGACCATTGAATAGAGAATCTGCGTTCTGGCCATACAACCAGATGACCCTGCTGTAAACAACAAACATTCTCCCCCAGTTCACGAATCAAATACATTACTCCACTGTGAAATTGACGAATATAAGTGATAAAGGTATCAATCAAACGAAGCACCTAGCAAAAGAAAACAGTATTACTAATAACTCCATTTGTCAGAACGCTTGGAGTGGAGATTTCCATCCAACATAATCACACTCGATGTTTGAATAACCATAGCAGTCATGAAACGGAATCTCCCTGTTGAGAGAGAAGAAACATGTACCACAATTTGTGCAGCACATTGATTATTTTTAGTGACCATTGCAATAAGATTTTTAAAAATTTAAAGCAATTGAAGGGGTTGCGAACAAGAATATTTATCAAATTCCTAACATTTGTTATTCAGTAAAATGCATGTGGTGTCCAATCTGCACTAAAAACCCATTGAATGGAGAATCTGCTTTCTGGCCATACAACCAGATGAACCTGCTCGAAACAAAAAACATTTACACACATTTCACGAATCAAATACATTACTCCACTGCGAAACAGATGAGTATAAGATATAAGGGTAACAATCAAAAGAAGCACCTAGGAAGAGAAAGAGGTCTTTCCTAATCACTCCAATACTCAGGATGCTTGGAGTGGTAGTTCCCATCCAACAAAAACACACTCGATGTTTGGACAAACATAGCAGTCATAAAACAGAATACATTACTGGACTGCGAAACAGATGAATATAAGTTTATAAGGGTAACAATCAAAACAAGGAAACTGTATTTCTAATAACTCCAATCGTCAGAACGCTCGGAGTGGTGATTTCCATCCAACATAATCACACTTGATGTTTGAATAAACATAGCAGTCATGAAACGGAATCTCCCTGTTGAGAGAGAAGAAACATGTATCACAATTTGTGCAGCACATTGATTATTGTTAGTGACCATTGCAAAAATATCTTTAAAATTATAAAGATAATGAAGCAGATACCTCAACAAGAAGATTTATCAAATTCCTAACATTTGTTATTCAGTAAAATGCAAGTGGTGTCCAATCTGCACTAAAAACCCATTGAATGGAGAATCTGCTTTCTGGTCATACAACCAGATGACCCTGCTCTAAACAAAAAACATTTCCACACATTTAACGATTCAAATACATTACTCCACTGCGAAAAAGATGAATATAAGTTATAAGGGTAACAATCAAAAGAAGCACCTAGGAAAAGAAAGAGTTCTTTCCTAATAACTCCAATACTCAGGATGCTTGGAGTGGTAGTTCTCATCCAACAAAATCGCACCCCATTTTTGAACAAACATAGCAGTCATCAAACACAATCACCCTATTGAGAGGCAAGAAACATGTACCACAATTTGTGCATGTGGTGTCAAATATGCACCAAAAGACGATTGAATGGGGAATCTGCTTTCTGGCCATTCAGCCAGATGACCCTGCTGCAACCAACAAACATTTACCCACATTTCACGATTCAAATATATTACTCCAATGTGAAATTGACGAATATATGTGATGAGGGTAACAATCAAAACAAGGACTCAGCAAAAGAATGAAGTCTTTCCTAATAACTCCAATTGTCAGAATGCTCGAAGTAGTGCTTCCCATCCAACAAAATCACACACAAATGTAGAATGAACATAGCAGGCATTAAACGGAATCTCCCTGTTGAGAGGGAAGAAAAATTTACCACAATTCTTGCAGACATTGATTATTGTTTGTGACCATTGCAATAAGATTTGTAAAAATAAAAAGCAAATGAAGGAGATACCTAAACAAGAACATTTATCAAATTCCGAATATTCGTTATATAGTAAAGTGCATGTGGTGTCCAATCTGCACCAAAAGACCATTGAATAGAGAATCTGCTATCTGGCCATACAACCTGATGACCCTGTTGTAAACAACAAACATTTACCCACATTTCACGAATCAGATACATTACTCCACTGTGAAATTGACGAATATAACTTATAAAGGGATCAATCAAAGGAAGCACCTAGCAAAAGAAAACAGTATTTCTAATAACTCCAATCATCAGAACGCTCGGAGTGGTGAATTCCATCCACCATAATCACACTCGATGTTTGAATAAACATAGCCGTCATGAAAATGAATCTCCCTGTTGAGGGAGAAGAACCATGTACCACAATTTGTGCAGCACATTGATTATTTTTAGTGACCATTGCAATAAGATTTTTAAAAATGAAAAGCGATTGAAGGAGATACGAAAACAAGAATATTTATCATATTCCTAACATTTGTTATTCAGTAAAATTCAAGTGGTGTCCAATCTGCACTAAAAACCCTTTGAATGGAGAATCTGTTTCTGGTCATACAACCAGATGACCCTGCTCTAAATAAAAAACATTTACACACATTTAACAGTTCAAATACATTCCTCCACTGCGAAACAGATAAATATAAGTTATAAGGGTCACAATCAAAAGAAGCACCTAGGAAAAGAAACAGGTCCTTCCTAATAACTCCAATACTCAGGATGCTTGGAGTGGTAGTTGCCATCAGACAAAATCACACTCCATGTTTGAACAAACATAGCAGTCATGAAACAGAATCTCCCTGTTGAGAGGCAAGAAACATGTACCACAATTTGTGCATGTGGTGTCAAATATGCACCAAAAGACGATTGAATGGGGAATCTGCTTTCTGGCCATACAACCAGATGACCCTGCTGTAATCAACAAACATTTACCCACATTTCACGATTCAAATATATCATTCCACTGTGAAATTGATAAATATCTGTGATGAGGGGAACAAACAAAACAAGGACTCAGCAAAAGAAAGAAGTATTTCCTAATAAATACAATTGTCAGAATGCTCGGAGTAGTGCTTCCCATCCAACAAAATCACAGTCGAAAATAGAACATAGCAGGCACTAAACAGAATCTCCCTGTTGAGAGGGAAGAAACAAGTACCACAATTAGTGCAGAACATTTAATATTTTTATTGACCATTGCAATAATATTTTCAAAAACATAAAGCAAATGAAGGAGATACCGCAACAAAAGATTTATAAAAATTCTGAACATTCGTTATTCAGTAAGTGCATGTGGTTTCCAATCAGCACCAAAAGACCATTGAATAGAGAATCTGCTTTCTGGCCATACAACCAGGTGACCCTGCTGTAAACAACAAACATTTACCCATATTTAACGATACAAATACATTACTCCACTGCGAAACAGATGAATATAAGTTATAAGGGTAACAATCAAAAGAAGCACCTAAGAAAAGAAAGAGGTCTTTCCTAATTACTCCACTACTCAAGATGCTTGGAGTGGTAGTTCCCATCCAACAAAATCACACCCCATTTTTGAACAAACATAGCAGTCATGAAACAGAATCTCCCTGTTGAGAGGCAAGAAACATGTACCACAATTTGTGCATGAGGTGTCAAATATGCACCAAAAGAAGATTGAATGGGGAATCTGCTTTCTGGCCATACAACCAGATGACCCTGCAGTAATCAACAAAAATTTGCCCACATTTGACTAATCAAATATATTACTCCAATGTGAAATTGATGAATATATGTGACGAGGGTAACAATCAAAACAAGGACTCAGCAAAAGAAAGAAGTCTTTCCTAATAACTCCAATTGTCAGAATGCTCGAAGTGGTGCTTCCCATCCAACAAAATCACACACAAAAGTAGAACAAACATAGCAGGCATTAAACGCAATCTCCCTGTTGAGAGGGAAGAAACATGTTCCACAATTTGTGCAGCACATGGATTACTTTTAGTGACGCTTGCAAGAAAATTTTTAAAAATAAAATGCAAATGAAGGAGATACCTCAACAAGAAGATTTATCAGATTCCGAACATTCCGTATTCAGGAAAGTGCAAGTGGTGTCCAATCTGCACCAAAAGACCATTGAATAGAGAATCTGCTTTCTGGCCATACAACCAGATGACCCTGCTGTAAACAACAAACTTTTACCCACTTTTCATGAATCAAATACATTACTCCACTGTGAAATTGACGAATATAACTGATAAAGCTATCAATGAAAGGAAGCACGTAGCAAAAGAAAACAGTATTTCTAATCACTCCAACCGTCAGAACGCTCAGAGTGGTGATTTCCATCCAACATAATCACATTCGATGTTTCAATAAACATAGCAGTCATGAAACGGAATCTCCCTGTTGAGAGAGAAGAAACATTTACCACAATTTGTGCAGCACATTGATTATTTTTAGTGAACATTGCAATAAGATTTTTAAAAATTTAAAGCAATTGAAGGAGATACGAAAACAAGAATGTTGATCAAATTCCTAACATTTGTTATTCAGTAAAATGCAAGTGGTGTCCAATCTGCACTAAAAACCCATTGAATGGAGAATCTAACAAAAAACATTTACACTCATTTAACAATTCAAATACATTACTCCACTGCAAAACAGATGAATATAAGTTATAAGGGTAACACTCAAAAGAAGCACCTAGGAAAAGAAAGAGGTCTTTCCTAATAACTCCAATACTCAGCATGCTTGGGGTGCTAGTTCCCATCCAACAAAATCACACTCCATGACTGAATAAACATAGCAGTCATGAAACAGAATCTCCCTGTTGAGAGGCAAGACACATGTACCACAATTTGTGCATGTGGTGTCAAATATGCACCAAAAGACCATTGAAAGGGGAATCTGCTTTCTGGTCATACAACCAGATGACCCTGCTCTAAACAAAAAACATTTACACACATTTGACAAATCAAATACATTACTCCACAGCGAAACAGATGAATATAAGGTATAAGGGTAACAATCAACAGAAGCACCTAGGAAAAGAAAGAGTTCTTTCCTAATAACTAAAATACTCAGGATGCTTGGAGTGGTAGTTCCCATCCAACAAAATCACACTCGACGTTTGAACCAACATAGCAGTCATGAAACAAAATCTCCCTGTTGAGAGGCAAGAAACATGTACCACAATTTGTGCATGTAGTGTCAAATATGCACCGAAAGACGATTGAATGGGGAATCTGCTTTCTGGCCATACAACCAGGTGACCCTGCTGTAAACAACAAACATTTATCCACATTTAACGATTCAAATACATTACTCCACTGCGAAAAAGATGAATATAAGTTATAAGGCTAACAATCAAAAAAAGCACCTAGGAAAAGAAAGAGTTCTTTCCTAATAACTCCAATACTCAGGATGCTTGGAGTGGTAGTTCCCATCCAACAAAATCACACCCCATTTTTGAACAAACATAGCAGTCACGAAACAGAATCTCCCTGTTGAGAGGCAAGAAACATGTACCACAATTTGTGCATGTGGTGTCAAATTTGCACCAAAAGACGATTGAATGGGGAATCTGCTTTCTGGCCATACAACCAGATGACACTGCTGTAATCAACAAACATTTACCCACATTTCACGATTCAAATATATTACTCCACTGTGAAATTGATGAATATATGTGATGAGGGTAACAATCAAAACAAGGTCTCAGCGAAAGAAAGAAGTCTTTCCTAATAACTCCAATTGTCTGAATGCTCGAAGTAGTGCTTCCCATCCAACAAAATCACACTCAAATGTAGAACGAACATAGCAGGCATTAAACGGAATCTCCCTGTTGAGAGAAAAGAAACATGTACCACAATTTGTGCCGACATTTATTATTTTTAGTGACCAGTGCAATAAGATTTGTAAAAATAAAAAGCAAATGAAGGAGATACCTAAACAAGAAGATTTATCAAATTCTGAACATTCGATATTCAGTAAAGTGCATGTGGTGTCCAATCTGCACCAAAAGACCATTGAATAGAGAATCTGCTTTCTGGCCATACAACCAGATGACCCTGCTGTAAACAACAAACTTTTACCCACTTTTCATGAATCAAATACATTACTCCACTGTGAAATTGACGAATATAACTGATAAAGCTATCAATGAAAAGAAGCACGTAGCAAAGAAAACAGTATTTCTAATTACTCCAATCGTCAGAACTCTCAGAGTGGTGATTTCCATCCAACATAATCACATTCGATGTTTGAATAAACATAGCAGTCATGAAACGGAATCTCCCTGTTGAGAGAGAAGAAACATTTACCACAATTTGTGCAGCACATTGATTATTTTTAGTGAACATTGCAATAAGATTTTTAAAAATTTAAAGCAATTGAAGGAGATACGAAAACAAGAATGTTGATCAAATTCCTAACATTTGTTATTCAGTAAAATGCAAGTGGTGTCCAATCTGCACTAAAAACCCATTGAATGGAGAATCTAACAAAAAACATTTACACTCATTTAACAATTCAAATACATTACTCCACTGCAAAACAGATGAATTAAAGTTATAAGGGTAACACTCAAAAGAAGCACCTAGGAAAAGAAAGAGGTCTTTCCTAATAACTCCAATACTCAGCATGCTTGGGGTGCTAGTTCCCATCCAACAAAATCACACTCCATGACTGAATAAACATAGCAGTCATGAAACAGAATCTCCCTGTTGAGAAGCAAGACACATGTACCACAATTTGTGCATGTGGTGTCAAATATGCACCAAAAGACCATTGAAAGGGGAATCTGCTTTCTGGTCATACAACCAGATGACCCTGCTCTAAACAAAAAACATTTACACACATTTGACGAATCAAATACATTACTCCACAGCGAAACAGATGAATATAAGGTATAAGGGTAACAATCAACAGAAGCACCTAGGAAAAGAAAGAGTTCTTTCCTAATAACTAAAATACTCAGGATGCTTCGAGTGGTAGTTCCCATCCAACAAAATCACACTCGATGTTTGAACCAACATAGCAGTCATGAAACAAAATCTCCCTGTTGAAAGGCAAGAAACATGTACCACAATTTGTGCATGTGGTGTCAAATATGCACCGAAAGACGATTGAATGGGGAATCTGCTTTCTGGCCATACAACCAGGTGACCCTGCTGTAAACAACAAACATTTACCCACATTTAACGATTCAAATACATTACTCCACTGCGAAAAAGATGAATATAAGTTATAAGGCTAACAATCAAAAGAAGCACCTAGGAAAAGAAAGAGTTCTTTCCTAATAACTCCAATACTCAGGATGCTTGGAGTGGTAGTTCCCATCCAACAAAATCACACCCCATTTTTGAACAAACATAGCAGTCACGAAACAGAATCTCCCTGTTGAGAGGCAAGAAACATGTACCACAATTTGTGCATGTGGTGTCAAATTTGCACCAAAAGACGATTGAATGGGGAATCTGCTTTCTGGCCATACAACCAGATGACACTGCTGTAATCCACAAACATTTACCCACATTTCACGATTCAAATATATTACTCCACTGTGAAATTGATGAATATATGTGATGAGGGTAACAATCAAAACAAGGTCTCAGCGAAAGAAAGAAGTCTTTCCTAATAACTCCAATTGTCTGAATGCTCGAAGTAGTGCTTCCCATCCAACAAAATCACACTCAAATGTAGAACGAACATAGCAGGCATTAAACGGAATCTCCCTGTTGAGAGAAAAGAAACATGTACCACAATTTGTGCCGACATTGATTATTTTTAGTGACCAGTGCAATAAGATTTGTAAAAATAAAACGCAAATGAAGGAGATACCTAAACAAGAAGATTTATCAAATTCTGAACATTCAATATTCAGTAAAGTGCATGTGGTGTCCAATCTGCACCAAAAGACCATTGAATAGAGAATCTGCTTTCTGGCCATACAACCAGATGACCCTGCTGTAAACAACAAACTTTTACCCACTTTTCATGAATCAAATACATTACTCCACTGTGAAATTGACGAATATAACTGATAAAGCTATCAATGAAAAGAAGCACGTAGCAAAGAAAACAGTATTTCTAATCACTCCAATCGTCAGAACGCTCAGAGTGGTGATTTCCATCCAACATAATCACATTCGATGTTTGAATAAACATAGCAGTCATGAAACGGAATCTCCCTGTTGAGAGAGAAGAAACATTTACCACAATTTGTGCAGCACATTGATTATTTTTAGTGAACATTGCAATAAGATTTTTAAAAATTTAAAGCAATTGAAGGAGATACGAAAACAAGAATGTTGATCAAATTCCTAACATTTGTTATTCAGTAAAATGCAAGTGGTGTCCAATCTGCACTAAAAACCCATTGAATGGAGAATCTAACAAAAAACATTTACACTCATTTAACAATTCAAATACATTACTCCACTGCAAAACAGATGAATTAAAGTTATAAGGGTAACACTCAAAAGAAGCACCTAGGAAAAGAAAGAGGTCTTTCCTAATAACTCCAATACTCACCATGCTTGGGGTGCTAGTTCCCATCCAACAAAATCACACTCCATGACTGAATAAACATAGCAGTCATGAAACAGAATCTCCCTGTTGAGAGGCAAGACACATGTACCACAATTTGTGCATGTGGTGTCAAATATGCACCAAAAGACCATTGAAAGGGGAATCTGCTTTCTGGTCATACAACCAGATGACCCTGCTCTAAACAAAAAACATTTACACACATTTGACGAATCAAATACATTACTCCACAGCGAAACAGATGAATATAAGGTATAAGGGTAACAATCAACAGAAGCACCTAGGAAAAGAAAGAGTTCTTTCCTAATAACTAAAATACTCAGGATGCTTGGAGTGGTAGTTCCCATCCAACAAAATCACACTCGATGTTTGAACCAACATAGCAGTCATGAAACAAAATCTCCCTGTTGAGAGGCAAGAAACATGTACCACAATTTGTGCATGTGGTGTCAAATATGCACCGAAAGACGATTGAATGGGGAATCTGCTTACTGGCCATACAACCAGGTGACCCTGCTGTAAACAACAAACATTTACCCACATTTAACGATTCAAATACATTACTCCACTGCGAAAAAGATGAATATAAGTTATAAGGCTAACAATCAAAAGAAGCACCTAGGAAAAGAAAGAGTTCTTTCCTAATAACTCCAATACTCAGGATGCTTGGAGTGGTAGTTCCCATCCAACAAAATCACACCCCATTTTTGAACAAACATAGCAGTCACGAAACAGAATCTCCCTGTTGAGAGGCAAGAAACATGTACCACAATTTGTGCATGTGGTGTCAAATTTGCACCAAAAGACCATTGAATAGAGAATCTGCTTTCTGGCCATACAACCAGATGACCCTGCTGTAAACAACAAACTTTTACCCACTTTTCATGAATCAAATACATTACTCCACTGTGAAATTGACGAATATAACTGATAAAGCTATCAATGAAAGGAAGCACGTAGCAAAAGAAAACAGTATTTCTAATCACTCCAAACGTCAGAATGCTCAGAGCGGTGATTTCCATCCAACATAATCACATTCGATGTTTGAATAAACATAGCAGTCATGAAACGGAATCTCCCTGTTGAGAGAGAAGAAACATTTACCACAATTTGTGCAGCACATTGATTATTTTTAGTGAACATTGCAATAAGATTTTTAAAAATTTAAAGCAATTGAAGGAGATACGAAAACAAGAATGTTGATCAAATTCCTAACATTTGTTATTCAGTAAAATGCAAGTGGTGTCCAATCTGCACTAAAAACCCATTGAATGGAGAATCTAACAAAAAACATTTACACTCATTTAACAATTCAAATACATTACTCCACTGCAAAACAGATGAATTAAAGTTATAAGGGTAACACTCAAAAGAAGCACCTAGGAAAAGAAAGAGGTCTTTCCTAATAACTCCAATACTCAGCATGCTTGGGGTGCTAGTTCCCATCCAACAAAATCACACTCCATGACTGAATAAACATAGCAGTCATGAAACAGAATCTCCCTGTTGAGAGGCAAGACACATGTACCACAATATGTGCATGTGGTGTCAAATATGCACCAAAAGACCATTGAAAGGGGAATCTGCTTTCTGGTCATACAACCAGATGACCCTGCTCTAAACAAAAAACATTTACACACATTTGACGAATCAAATACATTACTCCACAGCGAAACAGATGAATATAAGGTATAAGGGTAACAATCAACAGAAGCACCTAGGAAAAGAAAGAGTTCTTTCCTAATAACTAAAATATTCAGGATGCTTGTAGTGGTAGTTCCCATCCAACAAAATCACACTCGATGTTTGAACCAACATAGCAGTCATGAAACAAAATCTCCCTGTTGAGAGGCAAGAAACATGTACCACAATTTGTGCATGTGGTGTCAAATATGCACCGAAAGACAATTGAATGGGGAATCTGCTTTCTGGCCATACAACCAGGTGACCCTGCTGTAAACAACAAACATTTACCCACATTTAACGATTCAAATACATTACTCCACTGCGAAAAAGATGAATATAAGTTATAAGGCTAACAATCAAAAGAAGCACCTAGGAAAAGAAAGAGTTCTTTCCTAATAACTCCAATACTCAGGATGCTTGGAGTGGTAGTTCCCATCCAACAAAATCACACCCCATTTTTGAACAAACATAGCAGTCACGAAACAGAATCTCCCTGTTGAGAGGCAAGAAACATGTACCACAATTTGTGCATGTGGTGTCAAATTTGCACCAAAAGATGATTGAATGGGGAATCTGCTTTCTGGCCATACGACCAGATGACACTGCTGTAATCAACAAACATTTACCCACATTTCACGATTCAAATATATTACTCCACTGTGAAATTGATGAATATATGTGATGAGGGTAACAATCAAAACAAGGTCTCAGCGAAAGAAAGAAGTCTTTCCTAATAACTCCAATTGTCAGAATGCTCGAAGTAGTGCTTCCCATCCAACAAAATCACACTCAAATGTAGAACGAACATAGCAGGCATTAAACGGAATCTCCCTGTTGAGAGAAAAGAAACATGTACCACAATTTGTGCCGACATTGATTATTTTTAGTGACCAGTGCATCAAGATTTGTAAAAATAAAAAGCAAATGAAGGAGATACCTAAACAAGAAGATTTATCAAATTCCGAACATTCGATATTCAGTAAAGTGCATGTGGTGTCCAATCTGCACCAAAAGACCATTGAATAGAGAATCTGCTTTCTGGCCATACAACCAGATGACCCTGCTGTAAACAAATAAACATTTACCCACTTTTCATGAATCAAACACATTACTCCACTGTGATATTGACGAATATAACTGATAAAGCTATCAATGAAAGGAAGCACGTAGCAAAAGAAAACAGTATTTCTAATCACTCCAATCGTCAGAACGCTCAGAGTGGTGATTTCCATCCAACATAATCACATTCGATGTTTGAATAAACATAGCAGTCATGAAACGGAATCTCCCTGTTGAGAGAGAAGAAACATTTACCACAATTTGTGCAGCACATTGATTATTTTTAGTGAACATTGCAATAAGATTTTTAAAAATTTAAAGCAATTGAAGGAGATACGAAAACAAGAATGTTGATCAAATTCCTAACATTTGTTATTCAGTAAAATGCAAGTGGTGTCCAATCTGCACTAAAAACCCATTGAATGGAGAATCTAACAAAAAACATTTACACTCATTTAACAATTCAAATACAGTACTCCACTGCAAAACAGATGAATTAAAGTTATAAGGAAAACACTCAAAAGAAGCACATAGGAAAAGAAAGAGGTCTTTCCTAATAACTCCAATACTCAGCATGCTTGGGGTGCTAGTTCCCATCCAACAAAATCACACTCCATGACTGAATAAACATAGCAGTCATGAAACAGAATCTCTCGGTTGAGAGGCAAGACACATGTACCACAATTTGTGCATGTGGTGTCAAATATGCACCAAAAGACCATTGAAAGGGGAATCTGCTTTCTGGTCATACAACCAGATGACCCTGCTCTAAACAAAAAACATTTACACACATTTGACGAATCAAATACATTACTCCACAGCGAAACAGATGAATATAAGGTATAAGGGTAACAATCAACAGAAGCACCTAGGAAAAGAAAGAGTTCTTTCCTAATAACTAAAATACTCAGGATGCTTGGAGTGGTAGTTCCCATCCAACAAAATCACACTCGATGTTTGAACCAACATAGCAGTCATGAAACAAAATCTCCCTGTTGAGAGGCAAGAAACATGTACCACAATTTGTGCATGTGGTGTCAAATATGCACCGAAAGACGATTGAATGGGGAATCTGCTTTCTGGCCATACAACCAGGTGACCCTGCTGTAAACAACAAACATTTACCCACATTTAACGATTCAAATACATTACTCCACTGCGAAAAAGATGAATATAAGTTATAAGGCTAACAATCAAAAGAAGCACCTAGGAAAAGAAAGAGTTCTTTCCTAATAACTCCAATACTCAGGATGCTTGGAGTGGTAGTTCCCATCCAACAAAATCACACCCCATTTTTGAACAAACATAGCAGTCACGAAACAGAATCTCCTTGTTGAGAGGCAAGAAACATGTACCACAATTTGTGCATGTGGTGTCAAATTTGCACCAAAAGACGATTGAATGGGGAATCTGCTTTCTGGCCATACAACCAGATGACACTGCTGTAATCCACAAACATTTACCCACATTTCACGATTCAAATACATTACTCCACTGTGAAACTGACGAATATAACTGATAAAGCTATCAATGAAAAGAAGCACGTAGCAAAGAAAACAGTATTTCTAATCACTCCAATCGTCAGAACTCTCAGAGTGGTGATTTCCATCCAACATAATCACATTCGATGTTTGAATAAACATAGCAGTCATGAAACGGAATCTCCCTGTTGAGAGAGAAGAAACATTTACCACAATTTGTGCAGCACATTGATTATTTTTAGTGAACATTGCAATAAGATTTTTAAAAATTTAAAGCAATTGAAGGAGATACGAAAACAAGAATGTTGATCAAATTCCTAACATTTGTTATTCAGTAAAATGCAAGTGGTGTCCAATCTGCACTAAAAACCCATTGAATGGAGAATCTAACAAAAAACATTTACACTCATTTAACAATTCAAATACATTACTCCACTGCAAAACAGATGAATTAAAGTTATAAGGGTAACACTCAAAAGAAGCACATAGGAAAAGAAAGAGGTCTTTCCTAATAACTCCAATACTCAGCATGCTTGGGGTGCTAGTTCCCATCCAACAAAATCACACTCCATGACTGAATAAACATAGCAGTCATGAAACAGAATCTCCCTGTTGAGAGGCAAGACACATGTACCACAATTTGTGCATGTGGTGTCAAATATGCACCAAAAGACCATTGAAAGGGGAATCTGCTTTCTGGTCATACAACCAGATGACCCTGCTCTAAACAAAAAACATTTACACACATTTGACGAATCAAATACATTACTCCACAGCGAAACAGATGAATATAAGGTATAAGGGTAACAATCAACAGAAGCACCTAGGAAAAGAAAGAGTTCTTTCCTAATAACTAAAATACTCAGGATGCTTCGAGTGGTAGTTCCCATCCAACAAAATCACACTCGATGTTTGAACCAACATAGCAGTCATGAAACAAAATCTCCCTGTTGAGAGGCAAGAAACATGTACCACAATTTGTGCATGTGGTGTCAAATATGCACCGAAAGACGATTGAATGGGGAATCTGCTTTCTGGCCATACAACCAGGTGACCCTGCTGTAAACAACAAACATTTACCCACATTTAACGATTCAAATACATTACTCCACTGCGAAAAAGATGAACATAAGTTATAAGGCTAACAATCAAAAGAAGCACCTAGGAAAAGAAAGAGTTCTTTCCTAATAACTCCAATACTCAGGATGCTTGGAGTGGTAGTTCCCATCCAACAAAATCACACCCCATTTTTGAACAAACATAGCAGTCACGAAACAGAATCTCCCTGTTGAGAGGCAAGAAACATGTACCACAATTTGTGCATGTGGTGTCAAATTTGCACCAAAAGACGACTGAATGGGGAATCTGCTTTCTGGCCATACGACCAGATGACACTGCTGTAATCCACAAACATTTACCCACATTTCACGATTCAAATATATTACTCCACTGTGAAATTGATGAATATATGTGATGAGGGTAACAATCAAAACAAGGTCTCAGCGAAAGAAAGAAGTCTTTCCTAATAACTCCAATTGTCTGAATGCTCGAAGTAGTGCTTCCCATCCAACAAAATCACACTCAAATGTAGAACGAACATAGCAGGCATTAAACGGAATCTCCCTGTTGAGAGAAAAGAAACATGTACCACAATTTGTGCCGACATTGATTATTTTTAGTGACCAGTGCAATAAGATTTGTAAAAATAAAACGCAAATGAAGGAGATACCTAAACAAGAAGATTTATCAAATTCTGAACATTCGATATTCAGTAAAGTGCATGTGGTGTCCAATCTGCACCAAAAGACCATTGAATAGAGAATCTGCTTTCTGGCCATACAACCAGATGACCCTGCTGTAAACAACAAACTTTTACCCACTTTTCATGAATCAAATACATTACTCCACTGTGAAATTGACGAATATAACTGATAAAGCTATCAATGAAAGGAAGCACGTAGCAAAAGAAAACAGTATTTCTAATCACTCCAATCGTCAGAATGCTCAGAGCGGTGATTTCCATCCAACATAATCACATTCGATGTTTGAATAAACATAGCAGTCATGAAACGGAATCTCCCTGTTGAGAGAGAAGAAACATTTACCACAATTTGTGCAGCACATTGATTATTTTTAGTGAACATTGCAATAAGATTTTTAAAAATTTAAAGCAATTGAAGGAGATACGAAAACAAGAATGTTGATCAAATTCCTAACATTTGTTATTCAGTAAAATGCAAGTGGTGTCCAATCTGCACTAAAAACCCATTGAATGGAGAATCTAACAAAAAACATTTACACTCATTTAACAATTCAAATACATTACTCCACTGCAAAACAGATGAATTAAAGTTATAAGGGTAACACTCAAAAGAAGCACCTAGGAAAAGAAAGAGGTCTTTCCTAATAACTCCAATACTCAGGATGCTTGGAGTGGTAGTTCCCATCCAACAAAATCACACTCCATGACTGAATAAACATAGCAGTCATGAAACAGAATCTCCCTGTTGAGAGGCAAGACACATGTACCACAATATGTGCATGTGGTGTCAAATATGCACCAAAAGACCATTGAAAGGGGAATCTGCTTTCTGGTCATACAACCAGATGACCCTGCTCTAAACAAAAAACATTTACACACATTTGACGAATCAAATACATTACTCCACAGCGAAACAGATGAATATAAGGTATAAGGGTAACAATCAACAGAAGCACCTAGGAAAAGAAAGAGTTCTTTCCTAATAACTAAAATACTCAGGATGCTTGGAGTGGTAGTTCCCATCCAACAAAATCACACTCGATGTTTGAACCAACATAGCAGTCATGAAACAAAATCTCCCTGTTGAGAGGCAAGAAACATGTACCACAATTTGTGCATGTGGTGTCAAATATGCACCGAAAGACGATTGAATGGGGAATCTGCTTTCTGGCCATACAACCAGGTGACCCTGCTGTAAACAACAAACATTTACCCACATTTAACGATTCAAATACATTACTCCACTGCGAAAAAGATGAATATAAGTTATAAGGCTAACAATCAAAAGAAGCACCTAGGAAAAGAAAGAGTTCTTTCCTAATAACTCCAATACTCAGGATGCTTGGAGTGGTAGTTCCCATCCAACAAAATCACACCCCATTTTTGAACAAACATAGCAGTCACGAAACAGAATCTCCCTGTTGAGAGGCAAGAAACATGTACCACAATTTGTGCATGTGGTGTCAAATTTGCACCAAAAGACGATTGAATGGGGAATCTGCTTTCTGGCCATACAACCAGATGACACTGCTGTAATCAACAAACATTTACCCACATTTCACGATTCAAATATATTACTCCACTGTGAAATTGATGAATATATGTGATGAGGGTAACAATCAAAACAAGGTCTCAGCGAAAGAAAGAAGTCTTTCCTAATAACTCCAATTGTCAGAATGCTCGAAGTAGTGCTTCCCATCCAACAAAATCACACTCAAATGTAGAACGAACATAGCAGGCATTAAACGGAATCTCCCTGTTGAGAGAAAAGAAACATGTACCACAATTTGTGCCGACATTGATTATTTTTAGTGCCCAGTGCAATAAGATTTGTAAAAATAAAAAGCAAATGAAGGAGATACCTAAACAAGAAGATTTATCAAATTCCGAACATTCGATATTCAGTAAAGTGCATGTGGTGTCCAATCTGCACCAAAAGACCATTGAATAGAGAATCTGCTTTCTGGCCATACAACCAGATGACCCTGCTGTAAACAACAAACCTTTACCCACTTTTCATGAATCAAATACATTACTCCACTGTGAAATTGACGAATATAACTGATAAAGCTATCAATGAAAGGAAGCACGTAGCAAAAGAAAACAGTATTTCTAATCACTCCAATCGTCAGAATGCTCAGAGTGGTGATTTCCATCCAACATAATCACATTCGATGTTTGAATAAACATAGCAGTCATGAAACGGAATCTCCCTGTTGAGAGAGAAGAAACATTTACCACAATTTGTGCAGCACATTGATTATTTTTAGTGAACATTGCAATAAGATTTTTAAAAATTTAAAGCAATTGAAGGAGATACGAAAACAAGAATGTTGATCAAATTCCTAACATTTGTTACTCAGTAAAATGCAAGTGGTGTCCAATCTGCACTAAAAACCCATTGAATGGAGAATCTAACAAAAAACATTTACACTCATTTAACAATTCAAATACATTACTCCACTGCAAAACAGATGAATTAAAGTTATAAGGGTAACACTCAAAAGAAGCACCTAGGAAAAGAAAGAGGTCTTTCCTAATAACTCCAATACTCAGCATGCTTGGGGTGCTAGTTCCCATCCAACAAAATCACACTCCATGACTGAATAAACATAGCAGTCATGAAACAGAATCTCCCTGTTGAGAGGCAAGACACATGTACCACAATATGTGCATGTGGTGTCAAATATGCACCAAAAGACCATTGAAAGGGGAATCTGCTTTCTGGTCATACAACCAGATGACCCTGCTCTAAACAAAAAACATTTACACACATTTGACGAATCAAATACATTACTCCACAGCGAAACAGATGAATATAAGGTATAAGGGTAACAATCAACAGAAGCACCTAGGAAAAGAAAGAGTTCTTTCCTAATAACTAAAATACTCAGGATGCTTGGAGTGGTAGTTCCCATCCAACAAAATCACACTCGATGTTTGAACCAACATAGCAGTCATGAAACAAAATCTCCCTGTTGAGAGGCAAGAAACATGTACCACAATTTGTGCATGTGGTGTCAAATATGCACCGAAAGACGATTGAATGGGGAATCTGCTTTCTGGCCATACAACCAGGTGACCCTGCTGTAAACAACAAACATTTACCCACATTTAACGATTCAAATACATTACTCCACTGCGAAAAAGATGAATATAAGTTATAAGGCTAACAATCAAAAGAAGCACCTAGGAAAAGAAAGAGGTCTTTCCTAATAACTCCAATACTCAGGATGCTTGGAGTGGTAGTTCCCATCCAACAAAATCACACCCCATTTTTGAACAAACATAGCAGTCACGAAACAGAATCTCCCTGTTGAGAGGCAAGAAACATGTACCACAATTTGTGCATGTGGTGTCAAATTTGCACCAAAAGATGATTGAATGGGGAATCTGCTTTCTGGCCATACGACCAGATGAAACTGCTGTAATCAACAAACATTTACCCACATTTCACGATTCAAATATATTACTCCACTGTGAAATTGATGAATATATGTGATGAGGGTAACAATCAAAACAAGGTCTCAGCGAAAGAAAGAAGTCTTTCCTAATAACTCCAATTGTCAGAATGCTCGAAGTAGTGCTTCCCATCCAACAAAATCACACTCAAATGTAGAACGAACATAGCAGGCATTAAACGGAATCTCCCTGTTGAGAGAAAAGAAACATGTACCACAATTTGTGCCGACATTGATTATTTTTAGTGACCAGTGCATCAAGATTTGTAAAAATAAAAAGCAAATGAAGGAGATACCTAAACAAGAAGATTTATCAAATTCCGAACATTCGATATTCAGTAAAGTGCATGTGGTGTCCAATCTGCACCAAAAGACCATTGAATAGAGAATCTGCTTTCTGGCCATACAACCAGATGACCCTGCTGTAAACAACAAACTTTTACCCACTTTTCATGAATCAAATACATTACTCCACTGTGATATTGACGAATATAACTGATAAAGCTATCAATGAAAGGAAGCACGTAGCAAAAGAAAACAGTATTTCTAATCACTCCAATCGTCAGAACGCTCAGAGTGGTGATTTCCATCCAACATAATCACATTCGATGTTTGAATAAACATAGCAGTCATGAAACGGAATCTCCCTGTTGAGAGAGAAGAAACATTTACCACAATTTGTGCAGCACATTGATTATTTTTAGTGAACATTGCAATAAGATTTTTAAAAATTTAAAGCAATTGAAGGAGATACGAAAACAAGAATGTTGATCAAATTCCTAACATTTGTTATTCAGTAAAATGCAAGTGGTGTCCAATCTGCACTAAAAACCCATTGAATGGAGAATCTAACAAAAAACATTTACACTCATTTAACAATTCAAATACATTACTCCACTGCAAAACAGATGAATTAAAGTTATAAGGAAAATACTCAAAAGAAGCACCTAGGAAAAGAAAGAGGTCTTTCCTAATAACTCCAATACTCAGCATGCTTGGGGTGCTAGTTCCCATCCAACAAAATCACACTCCATGACTGAATAAACATAGCAGTCATGAAACAGAATCTCTTGGTTGAGAGGCAAGACACATGTACCACAATTTGTGCATGTGGTGTCAAATATGCACCAAAAGACCATTGAAAGGGGAATCTGCTTTCTGGTCATACAACCAGATGACCCTGCTCTAAACAAAAAACATTTACACACATTTGACGAATCAAATACATTACTCCACAGCGAAACAGATGAATATAAGGTATAAGGGTAACAATCAACAGAAGCACCTAGGAAAAGAAAGAGTTCTTTCCTAATAACTAAAATACTCAGGATGCTTGGAGTGGTAGTTCCCATCCAACAAAATCACACTCGATGTTTGAACCAACATAGCAGTCATGAAACAAAATCTCCCTGTTGAGAGGCAAGAAACATGTACCACAATTTGTGCATGTGGTGTCAAATATGCACCGAAAGACGATTGAATGGGGAATCTGCTTTCTGGCCATACAACCAGGTGACCCTGCTGTAAACAACAAACATTTACCCACATTTAACGATTCAAATACATTACTCCACTGCGAAAAATATGAATATAAGTTATAAGGCTAACAATCAAAAGAAGCACCTAGGAAAAGAAAGAGTTCTTTCCTAATAACTCCAATACTCAGGATGCTTGGAGTGGTAGTTCCCATCCAACAAAATCACACCCCATTTTTGAACAAACATAGCAGTCACGAAACAGAATCTCCCTGTTGAGAGGCAAGAAACATGTACCACAATTTGTGCATGTGGTGTCAAATTTGCACCAAAAGACGATTGAATGGGGAATCTGCTTTCTGGCCATACAACCAGATGACACTGCTGTAATCAACAAACATTTACCCACATTTCACGATTCAAATATATTACTCCACTGTGAAATTGATGAATATATGTGATGAGGGTAACAATCAAAACAAGGTCTCAGCGAAAGAAAGAAGTCTTTCCTAATAACTCCAATTGTCAGAATGCTCGAAGTAGTGCTTCCCATCCAACAAAATCACACTCAAATGTAGAACGAACATAGCAGGCATTAAACGGAATCTCCCTGTTGAGAGAAAAGAAACATGTACCACAATTTGTGCCGACATTGATTATTTTTAGTGACCAGTGCAATAAGATTTGTAAAAATAAAAAGCAAATGAAGGAGATACCTAAACAAGAAGATTTATCAAATTCCGAACATTCGATATTCAGTAAAGTGCATGTGGTGTCCAATCTGCACCAAAAGACCATTGAATAGAGAATCTGCTTTCTGGCCATACAACCAGATGACCCTGCTGTAAACAACAAACTTTTACCCACTTTTCATGAATCAAATACATTACTCCACTGTGAAATTGACGAATATAACTGATAAAGCTATCAATGAAAGGAAGCACGTAGCAAAAGAAAACAGTATTTCTAATCACTCCAATCGTCAGAACGCTCAGAGTGGTGATTTCCATCCAACATAATCACATTCGATGTTTGAATAAACATAGCAGTCATGAAACGGAATCTCCCTGTTGAGAGAGAAGAAACATTTACCACAATTTGTGCAGCACATTGATTATTTTTAGTGAACATTGCAATAAGATTTTTAAAAATTTAAAGCAATTGAAGGAGATACGAAAACAAGAATGTTGATCAAATTCCTAACATTTGTTATTCAGTAAAATGCAAGTGGTGTCCGATCTGCACTAAAAACCCATTGAATGGAGAATCTAACAAAAAACATTTACACTCATTTAACAATTCAAATACATTACTCCACTGCAAAACAGATGAATTAAAGTTATAAGGAAAACACTCAAAAGAAGCACCTAGGAAAAGAAAGAGGTCTTTCCTAATAACTCCAATACTCAGCATGCTTGGGGTGCTAGTTCCCATCCAACAAAATCACACTCCATGACTGAATAAACATAGCAGTCATGAAACAGAATCTCTTGGTTGAGAGGCAAGACACATGTACCACAATTTGTGCATGTGGTGTCAAATATGCACCAAAAGACCATTGAAAGGGGAATCTGCTTTCTGGTCATACAACCAGATGACCCTGCTCTAAACAAAAAACATTTACACACATTTGACGAATCAAATACATTACTCCACAGCGAAACAGATGAATATAAGGTATAAGGGTAACAATCAACAGAAGCACCTAGGAAAAGAAAGAGTTCTTTCCTAATAACTAAAATACTCAGGATGCTTGGAGTGGTAGTTCCCATCCAACAAAATCACACTCGATGTTTGAACCAACATAGCAGTCATGAAACAAAATCTCCAAGTTGAGAGGCAAGAGACATGTACCACAATTTGTGCATGTGGTGTCAAATATGCACCGAAAGACGATTGAATGGGGAATCTGCTTTCTGGCCATACAACCAGGTGACCCTGCTGTAAACAACAAACATTTACCCACATTTAACGATTCAAATACATTACTCCACTGCAAAAAAGATGAATATAAGTTATAAGGCTAACAATCAAAAGAAGCACCTAGGAAAAGAAAGAGTTCTTTCCTAATAACTCCAATACTCAGGATGCTTGGTGTGGTAGTTCCCATCCAACAAAATCACACCCCATTTTTGAACAAACATAGCAGTCACGAAACAGAATCTCCCTGTTGAGAGGCAAGAAACATGTACCACAATTTGTGCATGTGGTGTCAAATTTGCACCAAAAGACGATTGAATGGGGAATCTGCTTTCTGGCCATACGACCAGATGACACTGCTGTAATCAACAAACATTTACCCACATTTCACGATTCAAATATATTACTCCACTGTGAAATTGATGAATATATGTGATGAGGGTAACAATCAAAACAAGGTCTCAGCGAAAGAAAGAAGTCTTTCCTAATAACTCCAATTGTCAGAATGCTCGAAGTAGTGCTTCCCATCCAACAAAATCACACTCAAATGTAGAACGAACATAGCAGGCATTAAACGGAATCTCCCTGTTGAGAGAAAAGAAACATGTACCACAATTTGTGCCGACATTGATTATTTTTAGTGACCAGTGCAATAAGATTTGTAAAAATAAAAAGCAAATGAAGGAGATACCTAAACAAAAAGATTTATCAAATTCCGAACATTCGATATTCAGTAAAGTGCATGTGGTGTCCAATCTGCACCAAAAGACCATTGAATAGAGAATCTGCTTTCTGGCCATACAACCAGATGACCCTGCTGTAAACAACAAACTTTTACCCACTTTTCATGAATCAAATACATTACTCCACTGTATATTGACGAATATAACTGATAAAGCTATCAATGAAAGGAAGCACGTAGCAAAAGAAAACAGTATTTCTAATCACTCCAATCGTCAGAACGCTCAGAGTGGTGATTTCCATCCAACATAATCACATTCGATGTTTGAATAAACATAGCAGTCATGAAACGGAATCTCCCTGTTGAGAGAGAAGAAACATTTACCACAATTTGTGCAGCACATTGATTATTTTTAGTGAACATTGCAATAAGATTTTTAAAAATTTAAATCAATTGATGGAGATACGAAAACAAGAATATTTATCAATTTCCTAACATTTGTTATTCAGTAAAATGCAAGTGGTGTCCAAGCTGCACTAAAAATCCTCTGAATGGAGAATCTGTTTCTGGTCATACAACCAGATGACCCTTCTCTAAACAAAAAACATTTACACACATTTGACGATTCAAATACATTACTCCACTGCGAAACAGATGAATGTAAGTTATAAGTGGAACAATCAAAAGAAGCACCTAGGAAAAGAAAGAGTTCTTTCCTACTAACTCCAATACTCAGCATGCTTGGGGTGGTAGTTCCCATCCAACAAAATCACACTACATGTTAGAACAAACAAAGCAGTCATGAAACAGAATCTAACTATTGAGAGGGAAGAAACATATACCACAATTTGGGCAGCACATTGATTATTTTTAGTGACCATTGGAATAAGATTTTTAAAAATACAAAGCAAATGAAGGAGATACCTAATAAAGAAGATTTATCAAACTCCGAACATTCGTTATTCAGTAAAGTGCATGTGGTGTCCAATCTGCACCAAAAGACCATTGAATAGAGAATCTGCTTTCTGGCCTTACAACCAGAAGACCCTGCTGTAATCAACAAACATTTACCCACATTTGACTAATCAAATATATTACTCCACTGTGAAATTGATGAATATATGTGGTGAGGGTAACAATCAAAACAAGGACTCAGCAAAAGAAAGAAATCTTTCCTAATAACTCCAATTGTCTGAATGCTTGAAGTAGTGCTTCCCATATAACAAAATCTCACTCAAATGTAGAACGAACATAGCAGGCATTTAACAGAATCTCCCTGTTGAGAGGGAAGAAACATGTACCACAATTTGTGCAGCACATTGATTATTTTTAGTGACAATTGCTATAATATTTTTAAAAATATAAAGCAAATGAAGGAGATACCTCAACAAGAGGATTTATCAAATTTGGAACTTTTGTTATTCAGTAAAGTGCATGTGGTGTCCAATCTGCACCAAAAGACCAGTGAAGAGAGAATCTTGCTTCCTGGCCATACAACCAGATGACCCTGCTGTAAACAACAAACATTTTCCCACAGTTCACGAATCAAATACATTACTCCACTGTGAAATTGACGAATATAAGTGATAAAGGTATCAATCAAAGGAAGCACCTAGCAAAAGAAAACAGTATTACTAATAACTCCATTTGTCAGAACGCTTGGAGTGGAGATTTCCATCCAACATAATCACACTCGATGTTTGAATAACCATAGCAGTCATGAAACGGAATCTCCCTGTTGAGAGAGAAGAAACATGTACCACAATTTGTGCAGCACATTGATTATTTTTAGTGACCATTGCAATAAGATTTTTAAAATTTTAAAGCAATTGAAGGGGTTGCGAACAAGAATATTTATCAAATTCCTAACATTTGTTATTCAGTAAAATGCAAGTGGTGTCCCATCTGCACTAAAAACCCATTGAATGGAGAATCTGCTTTCCGGTCACACAACCAGATGACCCTGCTCTAAACAAAAAACATTTCCACACATTTAACGATTCAAATACATTACTCCACTGCGAAAAAGATGAATATAAGTTATAAGGGTAACAATCAAAAGAAGCACCTAGGAAAAGAAAGAGTTCTTTCCTAATAACTCCAATACTCAGGATGCTTGGAGTGGTAGTTCCCATCCAACAAAATCACACCCCATTTTTGAACAAACATAGCAGTCATCAAACACAATCACCCTATTGAGAGGCAAGAAACATGTACCACAATTTGTGCATGTGGTGTCAAATATGCAACAAAAGACGATTGAATGGGGAATCTGCTTTCTGGCCATTCAGCCAGATGACCCTGCTGCAACCAACAAACATTTACCCACATTTCACGATTCAAATATATTACTCCAATTTGAAATTGACGAATATATGTGATGAGGGTAACAATCAAAACAAGGACTCAGCAAAAGAATGAAGTCTTTCCTAATAACTCCAATTGTCAGAATGCTCGAAGTAGTGCTTCCCATCCAACAAAATCACACTCAAATGTAGAATGAACATAGCAGGCATTAAACGGAATCTCCCTGTTGAGACGGAAGAAACATTTACCACAATTTTTGCAGACATTGATTATTATTAGTGACCATTGCAATAAGATTTGTAAAAATAAAAAGCAAATGAAGGAGATACCTAAACAAGAAGATTTATCAAATTCCGAAAATTCGTTATTCAGTAAAATGCAAGTGGTGTCCAATCTGCACTAAAAACCCATTGAATGGAGAATCTAACAAAAAACATTTACACTCATTAACCAATTCAAATACATTACTCCACTGCAAAACAGATGAAAATAAGTTATAAGGGTAACACTCAAAAGAAGCACCTAGGAAAAGAAAGAGGTCTTTCCTAATAACTCCAATACTCAGGATGGTTGGAGTGGTAGTTCCCATCCAACAAAATCACACCCCATTTTTGAACAAACATAGCAGTCACGAAACAGAATCTCCCTGTTGAGAGGCAAGAAACATGTACCACAATTTGTGCATGTGGTGTCAAATTTGCATCAAAAGACGATTGAATGGGGAATCTGCTTTCTGGCCATACAACCAGATGACACTGCTGTAATCAACAAACATTTACCCACATTTCACGATTCAAATATATAACTCCACTGTGAAATTGATGAATATTTGTGATGAGGGTAACAATCAAAACAAGGTCTCAGCGAAAGAAAGAAGTCTTTCCTAATAACTCCAATTGTCAGAATGCTCGAAGTAGTGCTTCCCATCCAACAAAATCACACTCAAATGTAGAAAGAACATAGCAGGCATTAAACGGAATCTCCCTGTTGAGAGAAAAGAAACATGTACCACAATTTGTGCCAAAATTGATTATTTTTAGTGACCAGTGCAATAAGATTTGTAAAAATAAAAAGCAAATGAAGGAGATACCTAAACAAGAAGATTTATCAAATTCCGAACATTCGATATTCAGTAAAGTGCATGTGGTGTCCAATCTGCACCAAAAGACCATTGAATAGAGAATCTGCTTTCTGGCCATACAACCAGATGACCCTGCTGTAAACAACAAACTTTTACCCACTTTTCATGAATAAAATACATTACTCCACTGTGATATTGACGAATATAACTGATAAAGATATCAATGAAAGGAAGCACGTAGCAAAAGAAAACAGTATTTCTAATCACTCCAATCGTCAGAACGCTCAGAGTGGTGATTTCCATCCAACATAATCACATTCGATGTTTGAATAAACATAGCAGTCATGAAACGGAATCTCCCTGTTGAGAGAGAAGAAACATTTACCACAATTTGTGCAGCACATTGATTATTTTTAGTGAACATTGCAATAAGATTTTTAAAAATTTAAAGCAATTGAAGGAGATACGAAAACAAGAATGTTGATCAAATTCCTAACTTTTGTTATTCAGTAAAATGCAAGTGGTGTCCAATCTGCACTAAAAACCCATTGAATGGAGAATCTAACAAAAAACATTTACACTCATTTAACAATTCAAATACATTACTCCACTGCAAAACAGATGAATTAAAGTTATAAGGAAAACACTCAAAAGAAGCACCTAGGAAAAGAAAGAGGTCTTTCCTAATAACTCCAATACTCAGCATGCTTGGGGTGCTAGTTCCCATCCAACAAAATCACACTCCATGACTGAATAAACATAGCAGTCATGAAACAGAATCTCTCGGTTGAGAGGCAAGACACATGTACCACAATTTGTGCATGTGGTGTCAAATATGCACCAAAAGACCATTGAAAGGGGAATCTGCTTTCTGGTCATACAACCAGATGACCCTGCTCTAAACAAAAAACATTTACACACATTTGACGAATCAAATACATTACTCCACAGCGAAACAGATGAATATAAGGTATAAGGGTAACAATCAACAGAAGCACCTAGGAAAAGAAAGAGTTCTTTCCTAATAACTAAAATACTCAGCATGCTTGGAGTGGTAGTTCCCATCCAACAAAATCACACTCGATGTTTGAACCAACATAGCAGTCATGAAACAAAATCTCCCTGTTGAGAGGCAAGAAACATGTACCACAATTTGTGCATGTGGTGTCAAATATGCACCGAAAGACGATTGAATGGGGAATCTGCTTTCTGGCCATACAACCAGGTGACCCTGCTGTAAACAACAAACATTTACCCACATTTAACGATTCAAATACATTACTCCACTGCGAAAAAGATGAATATAAGTTATAAGGCTAACAATCAAAAGAAGCACCTAGGAAAAGAAAGAGTTCTTTCCTAATAACTCCAATACTCAGGATGCTTGGAGTGGTAGTTCCCATCCAACAAAATCACACCCCATTTTTGAACAAACATAGCAGTCACGAAACAGAATCTCCCTGTTGAGAGGCAAGAAACATGTACCACAATTTGTGCATGTGGTGTCAAATTTGCACCAAAAGACGATTGAATGGGGAATCTGCTTTCTGGCCATACAACCAGATGACACTGCTGTAATCAACAAACATTTACCCACATTTCACGATTCAAATTGATGAATATATGTGACGAGGGTAACAATCAAAACAAGGTCTCAGCGAAAGAAAGAAGTCTTTCCTAATAACTCCAATTGTCTGAATGCTCGAAGTAGTGCTTCCCATCCAACAAAATCACACTCAAATGTAGAACGAACATAGCAGTCATGAAACGGAATCTCCCTGTTGAGAGAGAAGAAACATGTACCACAATTTGTGCAGCACATTGATTATTTTTAGTGACCATTGCAATAAGATTTTTAAAAATTTAAAGCAATTGAAGGAGATACGAAAACAAGAATATTTATCAATTTCCTAACATTTGTTATTCAGTAAAATGCAAGTGGTGTCCAAGCTGCACTAAAAATCCTCTGAATGGAGAATCTGTTTCTGGTCATACAACCAGATGACCCTTCTCTAAACAAAAAACATTTACACACATTTGACGATTCAAATACATTACTCCACTGCGAAACAGATGAATGTAAGTTATAAGTGGAACAATCAAAAGAAGCACCTAGGAAAAGAAAGAGTTCTTTCCTACTAACTCCAATACTCAGCATGCTTGGGGTGGTAGTTCCCATCCAACAAAATCACACTACATGTTAGAACAAACAAAGCAGTCATGAAACAGAATCTAACTATTGAGAGGGAAGAAACATATACCACAATTTGGGCAGCACATTGATTATTTTTAGTGACCATTGGAATAAGATTTTTAAAAATACAAAGCAAATGAAGGAGATACCTAATAAAGAAGATTTATCAAACTCCGAACATTCGTTATTCAGTAAAGTGCATGTGGTGTCCAATCTGCACCAAAAGACCATTGAATAGAGAATCTGCTTTCTGGCCTTACAACCAGAAGACCCTGCTGTAATCAACAAACATTTACCCACATTTGACTAATCAAATATATTACTCCACTGTGAAATTGATGAATATATGTGGTGAGGGTAACAATCAAAACAAGGACTCAGCAAAAGAAAGAAATCTTTCCTAATAACTCCAATTGTCAGAATGCTTCAAGTAGTGCTTCCCATAAAACAAAATCACACTCAAATGTAGAACGAACATAGCAGTCATGAAACGGAATCTCCCTGTTGAGAGAGAAGAAACATGTACCACAATTTGTGCAGCACATTGATTATTTTTAGTGACCATTGCAATAAGATTTTTAAAAATTTAAAGCAATTGAAGGGGTTGCGAACAAGAATATTTATCAAATTCCTAACATTTGTTATTCAGTAAAATGCAAGTGGTGTCCAATCTGCACTAAAAACCCATTGAATGGAGAATCTGCTTTCTGGTCATACAACCAGATGACCCTGCTCTAAACAAAAAACATTTCCACACATTTAACGATTCAAATACATTACTCCACTGCGAAAAAGATGAATATAAGTTATAAGGGTAACAATCAAAAGAAGCACCTAGGAAAAGAAAGAGTTCTTTCCTAATAACTCCAATACTCAGGATGCTTGGAGTGGTAGTTCCCATCCAACAAAATCACACCCCATTTTTGAACAAACATAGCAGTCATGAAACAGAATCTCCCTGTTGAGAGGCAAGAAACATGTACCACAATTTGTGCATGTGGTGTCAAATATGCACCAAAAGACGATTGAATGGGGAATCTGCTTTCTGGCCATTCAGCCAGATGACCCTGCTGCAACCAAATAACATTTACCCACATTTCACGATTCAAATATATTACTCCAATTTGAAATTGACGAATATATGTGATGAGGGTAACAATCAAAACAAGGACTCAGCAAAAGAATGAAGTCTTTCCTAATAACTCCAATTGTCAGAATGCTCGAAGTAGTGCTTCCCATCCAACAAAATCACACTCAAATGTAGAATGAACATAGCAGGCATTAAACGGAATCTCCCTGTTGAGACGGAAGAAACATTTACCACAATTTTTGCAGACATTGATTATTATTAGTGACCATTGCAATAAGATTTGTAAAAATGAAAAGCAAATGAAGGAGATACCTAAACAAGAAGATTTATCAAATTCCGAACATTCGTTATTCAGTAAAGTACATGTGGTGTCCAATCTGCAACAAAAGACCATTGAATAGAGAATCTGCTTTCTGGCCATACAACCAGATGACCCTGCTGTAATCAACAAACATTTACCCACATTTCACGATTCAAATATATCATTCCACTGTGAAATTGAGAAATATCTGTGATGAGGGGAACAAACAAAACAAGGACTCAGCAAAAGAAAGAAGTCTTTCCTAATAAATACAATTGTCAGAATGCTCGGAGTAGTGCTTCCCATCCAACAAAATCACACTCAAATGTAGAACGAACATAGCAGGCATTAAACGGAATCTCCCTGTTGAGAGGGAAGAAACATGTACCACAATTTGTGCAGCTCATTGATTATTTTTCGTGACTATTGCAATAAGATTTTTAAAAATTTAAAGCAATTAAAGGAGATACGAAAACAAGAATAATTATCAAATTCCTAACATTTGTTATTCAGTAAAATGCAAGTGGTGTCCAATCTGCACTAAAAACCCATTGAATGGAGAATCTAACAAAAAACATTTACACTCATTTAACAATTCAAATACATTACTCCACTGCAAAACAGATGAAAATAAGTTATAAGGGTAACACTCAAAAGAAGCACCTAGGAAAAGAAAGAGGTCTTTCCTAATAACTCCAATACTCAGGATGCTTGGAGTGGTAGTTCCCATCCAACAAAATCACACCCCATTTTTGAACAAACATAGCAGTCACGAAACAGAATCTCCCTGTTGAGAGGCAAGAAACATGTACCACAATTTGTGCATGTGGAGTAAAATTTGCACCAAAAGACGATTGAATGGGGAATCTGCTTTCTGGCCATACAACCAGATGACACTGCTGTAATCAACAAACATTTACCCACATTTCACGATTCAAATATATTACTCCACTGTGAAATTGATGAATATTTGTGATGAGGGTAACAATCAAAACAAGGTCTCAGCGAAAGAAAGAAGTCTTTCATAATAACTCCAATTGTCAGAATGCTCGAAGTAGTGCTTCCCATCCAACAAAATCACACTCAAATGTAGAAAGAACATAGCAGGCATTAAACGGAATCTCCCTGTTGAGAGAAAAGAAACATGTACCACAATTTGTGCCAAAATTGATTATTTTTAGTGACCAGTGCAATAAGATTTGTAAAAATAAAAAGCAAATGAAGGAGATACCTAAACAAGAAGATTTATCAAATTCGGAACATTCGATATTCAGTAAAGTGCATGTGGTGTCCAATCTGCACCAAAAGACCATTGGATAGAGAATCTGCTTTCTGGCCATACAACCAGATGACCCTGCTGTAAACAACAAACTTTTACCCACTTTTCATGAATCAAATACATTACTCCACTGTGAAATTGACGAATATAACTGATAAAGCTAACAATGAAAGGAAGCACGTAGCAAAAGAAAACAGTATTTCTAATCACTCCAATCGTCAGAACGCTCAGAGTGGTGATTTCCATCAAACATAATCACATTCGATGTTTGAATAAACATAGCAGTCATGAAACGGAATCTCCCTGTTGAGAGAGAAGAAACATTTACCACAATTTGTGCAGCACATTGATTATTTTTAGTGAACATTGCAATAAGATTTTTAAAAATTTAAAGCAATTGAAGGAGATACGAAAACAAGAATGTTGATCAAATTCCTAACATTTGTTATTCAGTAAAATGCAAGTGGTGTCCAATCTGCCCTAAAAACCCATTGAATGGAGAATCTAACAAAAAACATTTACACTCATTTAACAATTCAAATACATTACTCCACTGCAAAACAGATGAATTAAAGTTATAAGGGTAACACTCAAAAGAAGCACCTAGGAAAAGAAAGAGGTCTTTCCTAATAACTCCAATACTCAGCATGCTTGGGGTGCTAGTTCCCATCCAACAAAATCACACTCCATGACTGAATAAACATAGCAGTCATGAAACAGAATCTCCCTGTTGAGAGGCAAGAAACATGTACCACAATTTGTGCATGTGGTGTCAAATATGCACCGAAAGACGATTGAATGGGGAATCTGCTTTCTGGCCATACAACCAGGTGACCCTGCTGTAAACAACAAACATTTACCCACATTTAACGATTCAAATACATCACTCCACTGCGAAAAAGATGAATATAAGTTATAAGGCTAACAATCAAAAGAAGCACCTAGGAAAAGAAAGAGTTCTTTCCTAATAACTCCAATACTCAGGATGCTTGGAGTGGTAGTTCCCATCCAACAAAATCACACCCCATTTATGAACAAACATAGCAGTCACGAAACAGAATCTCCCTGTTGAGAGGCAAGAAACATGTACCACAATTTGTGCATGTGGTGTCAAATTTGCACCAAAAGACGATTGAATGGGGAATCTGCTTTCTGGCCATACAACCAGATGACACTGCTGTAATCAACAAACATTTACCCACATTTCACGATTCAAATATATTACTCCACTGTGAAATTGATGAATATATGTGATGAGGGTAACAATCAAAACAAGGTCTCAGCGAAAGAAAGAAGTCTTTCCTAATAACTCCAATTGTCAGAATGCTCGAAGTAGTGCTTCCCATCCAACAAAATCACACTCAAATGTAGAACGAACATAGCAGGCATTAAACGGAATCTCCCTGTTGAGAGAAAAGAAACATGTACCACAATTTGTGCCGACATTGATTATTTTTAGTGCCCAGTGCAATAAGATTTGTAAAAATAAAAAGCAAATGAAGGAGATACCTGAACAAGAAGATTTATCAAATTCCGAACATTCGATATTCAGTAAAGTGCATGTGGTGTCCAATCTGCACCAAAAGACCATTGAATAGAGAATCTGCTTTCTGGCCTTACAACCAGAAGACCCTGCTGTAATCAACAAACATTTACCCACATTTGACTAATCAAATATATTACTCCACTGTGAAATTGATGAATATATGTGGTGAGGGTAACAATCAAAACAAGGACTCAGCAAAAGAAAGAAATCTTTCCTAATAACTCCAATTGTCTGAATGCTTGAAGTAGTGCTTCCCATATAACAAAATCTCACTCAAATGTAGAACGAACATAGCAGGCATTAAACAGAATCTCCCTGTTGAGAGGGAAGAAACATGTACCACAATTTGTGCAGCACATTGATTATTTTTAGTGACAATTGCTATAATATTTTTAAAAATATAAAGCAAATGAAGGAGATACCTCAACAAGAGGATTTATCAAATTTGGAACTTTTGTTATTCAGTAAAGTGCATGTGGTGTCCAATCTGCACCAAAAGACCAGTGAAGAGAGAATCTTGCTTCCTGGCCATACAACCAGATGACCCTGCTGTAAACAACAAACATTTTCCCACAGTTCACGAATCAAATACATTACTCCACTGTGAAATTGACGAATATAAGTGATAAAGGTATCAATCAAAGGAAGCACCTAGCAAAAGAAAACAGTATTACTAATAACTCCATTTGTCAGAACGCTTGGAGTGGAGATTTCCATCCAAAATAATCACACTCGATGTTTGAATAACCATAGCAGTCATGAAACGGAATCTCCCTGTTGAGAGAGAAGAAACATGTACCACAATTTGTGCAGCACATTGATTATTTTTAGTGACCATTGCAATAAGATTTTTAAAATTTTAAAGCAATTGAAGGGGTTGCGAACAAGAATATTTATCAAATTCCTAACATTTGTTATTCAGTAAAATGCAAGTGGTGTCCCATCTGCACTAAAAACCCATTGAATGGAGAATCTGCTTTCCGGTCATACAACCAGATGACCCTGCTCTAAACAAAAAACATTTCCACACATTTAACGATTCAAATACATTACTCCACTGCGAAAAAGATGAATATAAGTTATAAGGGTAACAATCAAAAGAAGCACCTAGGAAAAGAAAGAGTTCTTTCCTAATAACTCCAATACTCAGGATGCTTGGAGTGGTAGTTCCCATCCAACAAAATCACACCCCATTTTTGAACAAACATAGCAGTCATCAAACACAATCACCCTATTGAGAGGCAAGAAACATGTACCACAATTTGTGCATGTGGTGTCAAATATGCAACAAAAGACGATTGAATGGGGAATCTGCTTTCTGGCCATTCAGCCAGATGACCCTGCTGCAACCAACAAACATTTACCCACATTTCACGATTCAAATATATTACTCCAATTTGAAATTGACGAATATATGTGATGAGGGTAACAATCAAAACAAGGACTCAGCAAAAGAATGAAGTCTCTCCTAATAACTCCAATTGTCAGAATGCTCGAAGTAGTGCTTCCCATCCAACAAAATCACACTCAAATGTAGAATGAACATAGCAGGCATTAAACGGAATCTCCCTGTTGAGACGGAAGAAACATTTACCACAATTTTTGCAGACATTGATTATTATTAGTGACCATTGCAATAAGATTTGTAAAAATAAAAAGCAAATGAAGGAGATACCTAAACAAGAAGATTTATCAAATTCCGAAAATTCGTTATTCAGTAAAATGCAAGTGGTGTCCAATCTGCACTAAAAACCCATTGAATGGAGAATCTAACAAAAAACATTTACACTCATTAACCAATTCAAATACATTACTCCACTGCAAAACAGATGAAAATAAGTTATAAGGGTAACACTCAAAAGAAGCACCTAGGAAAAGAAAGAGGTCTTTCCTAATAACTCCAATACTCAGGATGGTTGGAGTGGTAGTTCCCATCCAACAAAATCACACCCCATTTTTGAACAAACATAGCAGTCACGAAACAGAATCTCCCTGTTGAGAGGCAAGAAACATGTACCACAATTTGTGCATGTGGTGTCAAATTTGCACCAAAAGACGATTGAATGGGGAATCTGCTTTCTGGCCATACAACCAGATGACACTGCTGTAATCAACAAACATTTACCCACATTTCACGATTCAAATATATAACTCCACTGTGAAATTGATGAATATTTGTGATGAGGGTAACAATCAAAACAAGGTCTCAGCGAAAGAAAGAAGTCTTTCATAATAACTCCAATTGTCAGAATGCTCGAAGTAGTGCTTCCCATCCAACAAAATCACACTCAAATGTAGAAAGAACATAGCAGGCATTAAACGGAATCTCCCTGTTGAGAGAAAAGAAACATGTACCACAATTTGTGCCAAAATTGATTATTTTTAGTGACCAGTGCAATAAGATTTGTAAAAATAAAAAGCAAATGAAGGAGATACCTAAACAAGAAGATTTATCAAATTCCGAACATTCGATATTCAGTAAAGTGCATGTGGTGTCCAATCTGCACCAAAAGACCATTGAATAGAGAATCTGCTTTCTGGCCATACAACCAGATGACCCTGCTGTAAACAACAAACTTTTACCCACTTTTCATGAATAAAATACATTACTCCACTGTGATATTGACGAATATAACTGATAAAGATATCAATGAAAGGAAGCACGTAGCAAAAGAAAACAGTATTTCTAATCACTCCAATCGTCAGAACGCTCAGAGTGGTGATTTCCATCCAACATAATCACATTCGATGTTTGAATAAACATAGCAGTCATGAAACGGAATCTCCCTGTTGAGAGAGAAGAAACATTTACCACAATTTGTGCAGCACATTGATTATTTTTAGTGAACATTGCAATAAGATTTTTAAAAATTTAAAGCAATTGAAGGAGATACGAAAACAAGAATGTTGATCAAATTCCTAACTTTTGTTATTCAGTAAAATGCAAGTGGTGTCCAATCTGCACTAAAAACCCATTGAATGGAGAATCTAACAAAAAACATTTACACTCATTTAACAATTCAAATACATTACTCCACTGCAAAACAGATGAATTAAAGTTATAAGGAAAACACTCAAAAGAAGCACCTAGGAAAAGAAAGAGGTCTTTCCTAATAACTCCAATACTCAGCATGCTTGGGGTGCTAGTTCCCATCCAACAAAATCACACTCCATGACTGAATAAACATAGCAGTCATGAAACAGAATCTCTCGGTTGAGAGGCAAGACACATGTACCACAATTTGTGCATGTGGTGTCAAATATGCACCAAAAGACCATTGAAAGGGGAATCTGCTTTCTGGTCATACAACCAGATGACCCTGCTCTAAACAAAAAACATTTACACACATTTGACGAATCAAATACATTACTCCACAGCGAAACAGATGAATATAAGGTATAAGGGTAACAATCAACAGAAGCACCTAGGAAAAGAAAGAGTTCTTTCCTAATAACTAAAATACTCAGCATGCTTGGAGTGGTAGTTCCCATCCAACAAAATCACACTCGATGTTTGAACCAACATAGCAGTCATGAAACAAAATCTCCCTGTTGAGAGGCAAGAAACATGTACCACAATTTGTGCATGTGGTGTCAAATATGCACCGAAAGACGATTGAATGGGGAATCTGCTTTCTGGCCATACAACCAGGTGACCCTGCTGTAAACAACAAACATTTACCCACATTTAACGATTCAAATACATTACTCCACTGCGAAAAAGATGAATATAAGTTATAAGGCTAACAATCAAAAGAAGCACCTAGGAAAAGAAAGAGTTCTTTCCTAATAACTCCAATACTCAGGATGCTTGGAGTGGTAGTTCCCATCCAACAAAATCACACCCCATTTTTGAACAAACATAGCAGTCACGAAACAGAATCTCCCTGTTGAGAGGCAAGAAACATGTACCACAATTTGTGCATGTGGTGTCAAATTTGCACCAAAAGACGATTGAATGGGGAATCTGCTTTCTGGCCATACAACCAGATGACACTGCTGTAATCAACAAACATTTACCCACATTTCACGATTCAAATTGATGAATATATGTGACGAGGGTAACAATCAAAACAAGGTCTCAGCGAAAGAAAGAAGTCTTTCCTAATAACTCCAATTGTCAGAATGCTCGAAGTAGTGCTTCTCATCCAACAAAATCACACTCAAATGTAGAACAAACATAGCAGGCATTAAACGGAATCTCCCTGTTGAGAGAAAAGAAACATGTACCACAATTTGTGCCGACATTGATTATTTTTAGTGACCAGTGCAATAAGATTTGTAAAAATAAAAAGCAAATGAAGGAGATACCTAAACAAGAAGATTTATCAAATTCCGAACATTCGATATTCAGTAAAGTGCATGTGGTGTCCAATCTACACCAAAAGACCATTGAATAGAGAATCTGCTTTCTGGCCATACAACCAGATGACCCTGCTGTAAACAACAAACTTTTACCCACTTTTCATGAATCAAATACATTACTCCACTGTGAAATTGACGAATATAACTGATAAAGCTATCAATGAAAGGAAGCACGTAGCAAAAGAAAACAGTATTTCTAATCACTCCAATCGTCAGAACGCTCAGAGTGGTGATTTCCATCCAACATAATCACATTCGATGTTTGAATAAACATAGCAGTCATGAAACGGAATCTCCCTGTTGAGAGAGAAGAAACATTTACCACAATTTGTGCAGCACATTGATTATTTTTAGTGAACATTGCAATAAGATTTTTAAAAATTTAAATCAATTGATGGAGATACGAAAACAAGAATATTTATCAATTTCCTAACATTTGTTATTCAGTAAAATGCAAGTGGTGTCCAAGCTGCACTAAAAATCCTCTGAATGGAGAATCTGTTTCTGGTCATACAACCAGATGACCCTTCTCTAAACAAAAAACATTTACACACATTTGACGATTCAAATACATTACTCCACTGCGAAACAGATGAATGTAAGTTATAAGGGTAACAATCAAAAGAAGCACCTAGGAAAAGAAAGAGTTCCTTCCTACTAACTCCAATACTCAGCATGCTTGGGGTGGTAGTTCCCATCCAACAAAATCACACTACATGTTAGAACAAACAAAGCAGTCATGAAACAGAATCTAACTATTGAGAGGGAAGAAACATATACCACAATTTGGGCAGCACATTGATTATTTTTAGTGACCATTGGAATAAGATTTTTAAAAATACAAAGCAAATGAAGGAGATACCTAATAAAGAAGATTTATCAAACTCCGAACATTCGTTGTTCAGTAAAGTGCATGTGGTGTCCAATCTGCACCAAAAGACCATTGAATAGAGAATCTGCTTTCTGGCCTTACAACCAGAAGACCCTGCTGTAATCAACAAACATTTACCCACATTTGACTAATCAAATATATTACTCCACTGTGAAATTGATGAATATATGTGGTGAGGGTAACAATCAAAACAAGGACTCAGCAAAAGAAAGAAATCTTTCCTAATAACTCCAATTGTCAGAATGCTTCAAGTAGTGCTTCCCATAAAACAAAATCACACTCAAATGTAGAACGAACATAGCAGTCATGAAACGGAATCTCCCTGTTGAGAGAGAAGAAACATGTACCACAATTTGTGCAGCACATTGATTATTTTTAGTGACCATTGCAATAAGATTTTTAAAAATTTAAAGCAATTGAAGGGGTTGCGAACAAGAATATTTATCAAATTCCTAACATTTGTTATTCAGTAAAATGCAAGTGGTGTCCAATCTGCACTAAAAACCCATTGAATGGAGAATCTGCTTTCTGGTCATACAACCAGATGACCCTGCTCTAAACAAAAAACATTTCCACACATTTAACGATTCAAATACATTACTCCACTGCGAAAAAGATGAATATAAGTTATAAGGGTAACAATCAAAAGAAGCACCTAGGAAAAGAAAGAGTTCTTTCCTAATAACTCCAATACTCAGGATGCTTGGAGTGGTAGTTCCCATCCAACAAAATCACACCCCATTTTTGAACAAACATAGCAGTCATGAAACAGAATCTCCCTGTTGAGAGGCAAGAAACATGTACCACAATTTGTGCATGTGGTGTCAAATATGCACCAAAAGACGATTGAATGGGGAATCTGCTTTCTGGCCATTCAGCCAGATGACCCTGCTGCAACCAAATAACATTTACCCACATTTCACGATTCAAATATATTACTCCAATTTGAAATTGACGAATATATGTGATGAGGGTAACAATCAAAACAAGGACTCAGCAAAAGAATGAAGTCTTTCCTAATAACTCCAATTGTCAGAATGCTCGAAGTAGTGCTTCCCATCCAACAAAATCACACTCAAATGTAGAATGAACATAGCAGGCATTAAACGGAATCTCCCTGTAGAGACGGAAGAAACATTTACCACAATTTTTGCAGACATTGATTATTATTAGTGACCATTGCAATAAGATTTGTAAAAATGAAAAGCAAATGAAGGAGATACCTAAACAAGAAGATTTATCAAATTCCGAACATTCGTTATTCAGTAAAGTACATGTGGTGTCCAATCTGCACCAAAAGACCATTGAATAGAGAATCTGCTTTCTGGCCATACAACCAGATGACCCTGCTGTAATCAACAAACATTTACCCACATTTCACGATTCAAATATATCATTCCACTGTGAAATTGAGAAATATCTGTGATGAGGGGAACAAACAAAACAAGGACTCAGCAAAAGAAAGAACTCTTTCCTAATAAATACAATTGTCAGAATGCTCGGAGTAGTGCTTCCCATCCAACAAAATCACACTCAAATGTAGAACGAACATAGCAGGCATTAAACGGAATCTCCCTGTTGAGAGGGAAGAAACATGTACCACAATTTGTGCAGCTCATTGATTATTTTTCGTGACTATTGCAATAAGATTTTTAAAAATTTAAAGCAATTAAAGGAGATACGAAAACAAGAATAATTATCAAATTCCTAACATTTGTTATTCAGTAAAATGCAAGTGGTGTCCAATCTGCACTAAAAACCCATTGAATGGAGAATCTAACAAAAAACATTTACACTCATTTAACAATTCAAATACATTACTCCACTGCAAAACAGATGAAAATAAGTTATAAGGGTAACACTCAAAAGAAGCACCTAGGAAAAGAAAGAGGTCTTTCCTAATAACTCCAATACTCAGGATGCTTGGAGTGGTAGTTCCCATCCAACAAAATCACACCCCATTTTTGAACAAACATAGCAGTCACGAAACAGAATCTCCCTGTTGAGAGGCAAGAAACATGTACCACAATTTGTGCATGTGGAGTAAAATTTGCACCAAAAGACGATTGAATGGGGAATCTGCTTTCTGGCCATACAACCAGATGACACTGCTGTAATCAACAAACATTTACCCACATTTCACGATTCAAATATATTACTCCACTGTGAAATTGATGAATATTTGTGATGAGGGTAACAATCAAAACAAGGTCTCAGCGAAAGAAAGAAGTCTTTCATAATAACTCCAATTGTCAGAATGCTCGAAGTAGTGCTTCCCATCCAACAAAATCACACTCAAATGTAGAAAGAACATAGCAGGCATTAAACGGAATCTCCCTGTTGAGAGAAAAGAAACATGTACCACAATTTGTGCCAAAATTGATTATTTTTAGTGACCAGTGCAATAAGATTTGTAAAAATAAAAAGCAAATGAAGGAGATACCTAAACAAGAAGATTTATCAAATTCGGAACATTCGATATTCAGTAAAGTGCATGTGGTGTCCAATCTGCACCAAAAGACCATTGGATAGAGAATCTGCTTTCTGGCCATACAACCAGATGACCCTGCTGTAAACAACAAACTTTTACCCACTTTTCATGAATCAAATACATTACTCCACTGTGAAATTGACGAATATAACTGATAAAGCTAACAATGAAAGGAAGCACGTAGCAAAAGAAAACAGTATTTCTAATCACTCCAATCGTCAGAACGCTCAGAGTGGTGATTTCCATCAAACATAATCACATTCGATGTTTGAATAAACATAGCAGTCATGAAACGGAATCTCCCTGTTGAGAGAGAAGAAACATTTACCACAATTTGTGCAGCACATTGATTATTTTTAGTGAACATTGCAATAAGATTTTTAAAAATTTAAAGCAATTGAAGGAGATACGAAAACAAGAATGTTGATCAAATTCCTAACATTTGTTATTCAGTAAAATGCAAGTGGTGTCCAATCTGCCCTAAAAACCCATTGAATGGAGAATCTAACAAAAAACATTTACACTCATTTAACAATTCAAATACATTACTCCACTGCAAAACAGATGAATTAAAGTTATAAGGGTAACACTCAAAAGAAGCACCTAGGAAAAGAAAGAGGTCTTTCCTAATAACTCCAATACTCAGCATGCTTGGGGTGCTAGTTCCCATCCAACAAAATCACACTCCATGACTGAATAAACATAGCAGTCATGAAACAGAATCTCCCTGTTGAGAGGCAAGAAACATGTACCACAATTTGTGCATGTGGTGTCAAATATGCACCGAAAGACGATTGAATGGGGAATCTGCTTTCTAACCATACAACCACGTGACCCTGCTGTAAACAACAAACATTTACCCACATTTAACGATTCAAATACATTACTCCACTGCGAAAAAGATGAATATAAGTTATAAGGCTAACAATCAAAAGAAGCACCTAGGAAAAGAAAGAGTTCTTTCCTAATAACTCCAATACTCAGGATGCTTGGAGTGGTAGTTCCCATCCAACAAAATCACACCCCATTTTTGAACAAACATAGCAGTCACGAAACAGAATCTCCCTGTTGAGAGGCAAGAAACATGTACCACAATTTGTGCATGTGGTGTCAAATTTGCACCAAAAGACGATTGAATGGGGAATCTGCTTTCTGGCCATACAACCAGATGACACTGCTGTAATCAACAAACATTTACCCACATTTCACGATTCAAATATATTACTCCACTGTGAAATTGATGAATATATGTGATGAGGGTAACAATCAAAACAAGGTCTCAGGGAAATAAAGAAGTCTTTCCTAATAACTCCAATTGTCAGAATGCTCGAAGTAGTGCTTCCCATCCAACAAAATCACACTCAAATGTAGAACGAACATAGCAGGCATTAAACGGAATCTCCCTGTTGAGAGAAAAGAAACATGTACCACAATTTGTGCCGACATTGATTATTTTTAGTGCCCAGTGCAATAAGATTTGTAAAAATAAAAAGCAAATGAAGGAGATACCTGAACAAGAAGATTTATCAAATTCCGAACATTCGATATTCAGTAAAGTGCATGTGGTGTCCAATCTGCACCAAAAGACCATTGAATAGAGAATCTGCTTTCTGGCCATACAACCAGATGACCCTGCTGTAAACAACAAACTTTTACCCACTTTTCATGAATCAAATACATTACTCCACTGTGAAATTGACGAATATAACTGATAAAGCTATCAATGAAAGGAAGCACGTAGCAAAAGAAAACAGTATTTCTAATCACTCCAATCGTCAGAACGCTCAGAGTGGTGATTTCCATCCAACATGATCACATTCGATGTTTGAATAAACATAGCAGTCATGAAACGGAATCTCCCTGTTGAGAGAGAAGAAACATTTACCACAATTTGTGCAGCACATTGATTATTTTTAGTGAACACTGCAATAAGATTTTTAAAAATTTAAAGCAATTGAAGTAGATACGAAAACAAGAATGTTGATCAAATTCCTAACATTTGTTATTCAGTAAAATGCAAGTGGTGTCCAATCTGCACTAAAAACCCATTGAATGGAGAATCTAACAAAAAACATTTACACTCATTTAACAATTCAAATACATTACTCCACTGCAAAACAGATGAATTAAAGTTATAAGGAAAACACTCAAAAGAAGCACCTAGGAAAAGAAAGAGGTCTTTCCTAATAACTCCAATACTCAGCATGCTTGGGGTGCTAGTTCCCATCCAACAAAATCACACTCCATGACTGAATAAACATAGCAGTCATGAAACAGAATCTCCCTGTTGAGAGGCAAGACACATGTACCACAATTTGTGCATGTGGCGTCAAATATGCACCAAAAGACCATTGAAAGGGGAATCTGCTTTCTGGTCATACAACCAGATGACCCTGCTCTAAACAAAAAACATTTAAACACATTTGAAGAATCAAATACATTACTCCAAAGCGAAACAGACGAATATAAGGTATAAGGGTAACAATCAACAGAAGCACCTAGGAAAAGAAAGAGTTCTTTCCTAATAACTAAAATACTCAGGATGCTTGGAGTGGTAGTTCCCATCCAACAAAATCACACTCGATGTTTGAACCAACATAGCAGTCATGAAACAAAATCTCCCTGTTGAGAGGCAAGAAACATGTACCACAATTTGTGCATGTGGTGTCAAATATGCACCGAAAGACGATTGAATGGGGAATCTGCTTTCTGGCCATACAACCAGGTGACCCTGCTGTAAACAACAAACATTTACCCACATTTAACGATTCAAATACATTACTCCACTGCGAAAAAGATGAATATAAGTTATAAGGCTAACAATCAAAAGAAGCACCTAGGATAAGAAAGAGTTCTTTCCTAATAACTCCAATACTCAGGATGCTTGGAGTGGTAGTTCCCATCCAACAAAATCACACCCCATTTTTGAACAAACATAGCAGTCACGAAACAGAATCTCCCTGTTGAGAGGCAAGAAACATGTACCACAATTTGTGCATGTGGTGTCAAATTTGCACCAAAAGACGATTGAATGGGGAATCTGCTTTCTGGCCATACAACCAGATGACACTGCTGTAATCAACAAACATTTACCCACATTTCACGATTCAAATATCTTACTCCACTGTGAAATTGATGAATATATGTGATGAGGGTAACAAACAAAACAAGGTGTCAGCGAAAGAAAGAAGTCTTTCCTAATAACTCCAATTGTCAGAATGCTCGAAGAAGTGCTTCCCATCCAACAAAATCACACTCAAATGTAGAACGAACATAGCAGGCATTAAACGGAATCTCCCTGTTGAGAGAAAAGAAACATGTACCACAATTTGTGCCGACATTGATTATTTTTAGTGACCAGTGCAATTAGATTTGTAAAAATAAAAAGCAAATGAAGGAGATACCTAAACAAGAAGATTTATCAAATTCCGAACATTCGATATTCAGTAAAGTGCATGTGGTGTCCAATCTGCACCAAAAGACCATTGAATAGAGAATCTGCTTTCTGGCCATACAACCAGATGACCCTGCTGTAAACAACAAACTTTTACCCACTTTTCATGAATCAAATACATTACTCCACTGTGAAATTGACGAATATAACTGATAAAGCTATCAATGAAAGGAAGCACGTAGCAAAAGAAAACAGCGTATCTAATAACTCCAATAGACAGAATGCTCGGAGTGGTGATTTCCATCCAACATAATCACACTCAATGATTGAATAAACATAGCAGTCATGAAGCGGAATCTCCCTGTTGAGAGACAAGAAACATGTACCACAATTTGTGCAGCACATTGATTATTTTCAGTGACCATTCCAATAAGATTTTTAAAAATTTAAAGCAATTGAAGGAGATACGAAAACAAGAATAATTATCAAATTCCTAACATTTGTTATTCAGTAAAATGCAAGTGGTGTCCAATCTGCACTAAAAACCCATTGAATGGGGAATCTGCTTTCTGGCCATACAACCAGATGACCCTTCTGTAATCAACAAACCTTTACCCACATTTCACGATTCAAATATATTATTCCACTGTGAAATTGACGAATATATGTGATGAGGGTAACAATCAAAACAAGGACTCAGCAAAAGAAAGAAGGCTTTCCTAATAACTCCAATTGTCAGAATGCTCGGAGTAGTGCTTCCATCCAACAAAATTACACTCGAAAGTAGAACATAGCAGGCATTAAACGGAATCTCCCTGTTGAGAGGGAAGAAACATGTTCCACAAATTCTGCAGCACATTGATTACTTTTAGTGACTCTTGCAAGAAAATTTTTAAAAATAAAATGCAAATGAAGGAGATACCTAAACAAGAAGATTTATCAAATTCTGAACATTTGTTATTCAGTAAAGTGCATGTGATGTCCAATCTGCACCAAAAGACCGTTGAATAGAGAATCTGGTTTCTGGCCATACAACCAGATGACCCTGCTGTAAACAACAAACATTACCCACATTTCACGAAAAAAATACATTACTCCACTGTGAAATTGAAGAATATAAGTGATAAAAGTATCAATCAAAGGAAGCACCTAGCAAAAGAAAACAGCATATCTAATAACTCCAATCGTCAGAACGCTCGGAGTGGTGATTTCCATCCAACATAATCACACTCGATGTTTGAATAAACATAGCAGTCATGAAACGGAAACTCCCTGTTATGAGAGAAGAAACATGTACCACAATTTGTGCAGTACATTGATTATTCTTAGTGACCATTGCAATTAGATTTTTAAAAATTTAAAGCAATTGGAGGAGATATGAAAAAAAGAATAATTATCAAAATCCTAACATATGTTATTCAGTAAAATGCAAGTGGTGTCCAATCTGCACCAAAAATCCATTGAATGGAGAATCTGCTTTCTGGTCATACAACCAGATGACCCTGCTGTAAACAACAAACTTTTACCCACATTTCACGAATCAAATACATTACTCCACTGTGAAATTGACGAATATAAGTGATAAAGGTATCAATCAAAGGAAGCACCTAGCAAAAGAAAACAGTATTTCTAATAACTCCAATCGTCAGAACGCTCGGAGTGGTGATTTCCATCCAACATAAACACACTTGATGTTTGAATAAACATAGCAGTCATGAAATGGAATCTCCCTGTTGAGAGAGAAGAAACATGTACCACAATTTGTGCAGCACATTGATTATTTTTTGTGACCATTGCAATAAGATTTTTAAAAATTTAAAGCAATTGAAGGAGATACGAAAACAAGAATAATTATCAAATTCCTAACATTTGTTATTCAGTAAAATGCAAGTGGTGTCCAATCTGCACTAAAAACCCATTGAATGGAGAATCTGATTTATGGTCATACAACCAGATGACCCTGCTCTAAACAAAAAACATTTACACACATTTAACAATTCAAATACATTACTCCACTATGAAACAGATGAATATAACTTATAAGGGTAACAATCAAAAGAACCACCTAGGAAAAGAAAGAGATCTTTCCTAATAATTGCAATACTCAGAATGCTTGGAGTGGTAGTTCCCATCCAAAAAAATCACACTCCATGTTTGAACAAACATAGCAGTCATGAAACAGGATCTCCCTGTTGAGAGGCAAGAAACATGTACCACAATTTGTGCATGTGGTGTCAGATATGCACCAAAAGACTATTGAATGGGGAATCTGCTTTCTGGCCATACAACCAGATGACCTTGCTGTAATCAACAATCATTTACCCACATTTCACGATTCACATATATTATTCCACTGTGTAATTGATGAATATATGTGATGAGGGTAACAATCAAAACTAGGACTCAGCAAAAGAAAGAAGTCTTTCCTAATAACTCCAATTGTCAGAATGCTCGGATTAGTGCTTCCATCCAACAAAATTACACTCGAAAGTAGAACATAGCAGGCAGTAAACGGAATCTCCCTGTTGAGAGGGAAAAAACATGTACCACAATTTGTGCAGCTCATTTATTATTTTTAGTGACGATTGCAATAATATTTTTAAAAATATAAAGCAAATCAAGGAGATACCTCAACAAGAAGATTTATCAAATTCCGAACATTTGTTATTCAGTAAAGTGCATGTGGTGTGCAATCTGCACCAAAAGACCATTCAATAGAGAATCTGCTTTCTGGCCATACAACCAGATGACCCTGCTGTCAACAACAAACATTTACCCACATTTCATGTATCAAATATATTATTCCACTGTGAAACTGATGTATATATGTGATGAGGGTAACATTCAAAACTAGGACTCAGCAAAAGAAGATGTCTTTACTAATAATTCAAATTGTCAGAATGCTCGGAGTAGTGCTTCCATTCAACAAAATTACACTCGAAAGTAGAACATAGCAGGCATTAAACGCGATCTCCCTGTTGAGAGGGAAGAAACATGTACCACAATTTGTGCAGCACATTGATTATTTTTAGTGACCATTGCAATAAAATTTTTAAAAATTTAAAGCAATTGACGGAGATACGAAAACAAGAATAATTATCAAATTCCTAACATTTGTTATTCAGTAATATGCAAGTGGTGTCCAATCTGCACTAAAAACCCATTCAATGGAGAATCTGCTTTCTGGTCATACAACCAGATGACCCTGCTCTAAACAAAAAACATTTACACACATTTAACGATTCAAATACACTACTCCACTGCGAAACAGATGAATATAAGTTATAAGGGTAAAAATCAAAAGAAGCACCTAGGAAAAGGAGGAGGTCTTTCCCAATAACACCTATACTCAGGATGCTTGGAGTGGTAGTTCCCATCCAACAAAATCACACTCCATGTTTGAACAAACATGTTGTTGTTGTTGTCTTCAGTCCTGAGACTGGTTTGATGCAGCTCTCCATGCTACTCTATCCTGTGCAAGCTGCTTCATCTCCCAGTACCTACTGCAACCTACATCCTTCTGAATCTGCTTAGTGTAGTCATCTCTCGGTCTCTCTCTACGATTTTTACCATCATGAGTTATTATACTTCCTAAATAGCAAAACTCCTTTACTACTTTAAGTGTCTCATTTCCTAATCTAATTCCCTCAGCATCACCCAATTTAATTTGACTACATTCCATTATCCTCGTTTTGCTTTTGTTAATTTTCATCTTATATCCTCCTTTCAAGGCACTGTCCATTCCGTTCAACTGCTCTTCCAAGTCCTTTGCCGTCTCTGACAGAATTACAATGTCATCGGCGAACCTCAAAGATTTTACTTCGTCTCCATGAATTTTAATACCTACTCCAAATTTTTCTTTTGTTTCCTTTACTGCTTGCTCAATATACAGATTGAATAACATCGGGGAGAGGCTACAACCCTGTCTCACTCCTTTCCCAACCACTGCTTCCCTTTCATGCCCCTCGACTCTTATTACTGCCATCTGGTTTCTGTACAAATTATAAATAGCCTTTCGCTCCCTGTATTTTACCCCTGCCACCTTTAGAATTTGAAAAAGAGTATTCCAGTCAACATTGTCAAAAGCTTTCTCTAAGTCTACAAATGCTAGAAATGTAGGTTTGCCTTTTCTTAATCTTTCTTCTAAGATAAGTCGTAAGGTCAGTATTGCCTCACGTGTTCCAACATTTCGACGGAATCCAAACTCATCTTCCCCGAGGTCTGCATCTACCAGTTTTTCCATTCATCTGTAAAGAATTCGCGTTAGTATTTTGCAGCCGTGGCTTATTAAACTGATAGTTCGGTAATTTTCACATCTGTCAGCACCTGCTTTCTTTGGGATTGGAATTATTATATTCTTCTTGAAGTCTGAGGGTATTTCGCCTGTCTCATACATCTTGCTCACCAGCTGGTAGAGTTTTGTCATGACTGGCTCTCCCAAGGCCGTCAGTAGTTCTAATGGAATGTTGTCTACTCCGGGGACCTTGTTTCAACTCAGGTCTTTCAGTGCTCTGTCAAACTCTTCACGCAGTATCGTATCTCCCATTTCGTCTTCATCTACATCCTCTTCTATTTCCATAATATTGTCCTCAAGTACATCGCCCTTGTATAAACCTTCTATATACTCCTTCCACCTTTCTGCCTTCCCTTCTTTGCTTAGAACTGGGCTGCCATCTGAGCTCTTGATATTCATACACGTGATTCTCTTCCCTCCAAAGGTCTCTTTAATTTTCCTGTAGGCAGTATCTATCTTACCCCTAGTGAGATAAGCTTCTACATCGTTACATTTGTCTTCTAGCCATCCCTGTTTAGCCATTTTGCACTTCCTGTCGATCTCATTTTTGAGACGTTTGTATTCCTTTTTGCCTGCTTCATTTACTGCATTTTTATATTTTCTACTTTCATCAATTAAATTCAATATTTCTTCTGTTACCAAAGGCTTTCTAGCAGCCCTCGTCTTTGTACCTACTTTATCCTCTGCTGCCTTCACTACTACATCCCTCAGAGCTACCCATTCTTCTTCTACTGTATTTCTTTCCCCTATTCCTGTCAATTGTTCCCTTATGGTCTCTCTGAAACTCTGTACAACCTCTGGTTCTTTCAGTTTATCCAGGTCCCATCTCCTTAATTTCCCACATTTTTGCAGTTTCTTCAGTTTTAATCTACAGGTCATAACCAATAGATTGTGGTCAGAGTCCACATCTGCCCCTGGAAATGTCTTACAACTTAAAACCTGGTTCCTAAATCTCTGTCTTACCATTATATAATCTATCTGATACCTTTTAGTATCTCCAGGGTTCTTCCACGTATACAACCTTCTTTCATGATTCTTAAACCAAGTGTTAGCTATGATTAAGTTGTGCTCTGTGCAAAATTCTACTAGGCGGCTTCCTCTTTCATTTCTTAGCCCCAATCCATATTCACCGACTATGTTTCCTTCTCTCCCTTTTCCTACACTCGAATTCCAGTCACCCATTACTATTAAATTTTCGTCTCCCTTCACTATCTGAATAATTTCTTTTATTTCATCGTACATTTCTTCAATTTCTTCATCATCTGCAGAGCTAGTTGGCATATAAACTTGTACTACTGTAGTAGGTGTGGGCTTCGTATCTATCTTGGCCACAATAATGCGTTCACTATGCTGTTTGTAGTAGCTTACCCGCATTCCTATTTTCCTATTCATTATTAAACCTACTCCTGCATTACCCCTATTTGATTTTGTGTTTATAACCATGTAGTCACCTGACCAGAAGTCTTGTTCCTCCTGCCAACGGACTTCACTAATTCCCACTATATCTAACTTCAACCTATCCATTTCCCTTTTTAAATTTTCTAACCTATCTGCCCGATTAAGGGATCTGACATTCCACGCTCCGATCCGTAGGACGCCAGTTTTCTTTCTCCTGATAACGACATCCTCCTGAGTAGTCCCCGCCCGGAGATCCGAATGGGGGACTATTTTACCTCCGGAATATTTTACCCAAGAGGATGCCATCATCATTTAATCATACAGTAAAGCTGCATGTCCTCGGGAAAAATTACGGCTGTAGTTTCCCCTTGCTTTCAGCCGTTCGCAGTACCAGTACAGCAAGGCCGATCTGGATAATGTTGCAAAGCCAGATCAGTCAATCATCCAGACTGTTGCCCCTGCAACTACTGAAAAGGCTGCTGCCCCTCTTCAGGAACCACACGTTTGTCTGGCCTAACAGATACCCCTCCGTTGTGGTTGCACCTACGGTACGGCCATCTGTATCGCTGAAACACGCAAGCCTCCCCACCAACGGCAAGGTCCATGGTTCATGGGGGGAGCACACATAGCAGTCATGAAACAGAATCTCCCTGTTGAGAGGCAAGAAACATGTACCACAATCTGTGCATGTGGTGTCAAATATGCACCAAAAGAAGATTGAATGGGGAATCTGCTTTCTGGCCATACAACCAGATGACCCTGTTGTAATTAACAAACATTTACAAACATTTCACGATTCAAATATATTATTCCACTGAGAAATTGATGAATATATGTGATGAGGGTAACAATCAAAACAAGGACTCAGCAAAAGAAAGATGTCTTTCCTAATAACTACAATTGTCAGAATGCTCGGAGTAGTGCTTCCCATCCAACAAAATCACACTCAAAATTAGAACATAGCAGGCATTAAACGGAAACTCCCTGTTGAGAGGGAAGAAACATGTACCACAATTTGTGCAGCACATTTATTATTTTTAGTGACCATTGCAATAATATTTTTAAAAATATAAAGCAAATGAAGGAGATACCTAAACAAGAAGATTTATCAAATTCCGAACATTCGTTATTCAGTAATGTGCATGTGGTGTCCAATCTGCATCAAAAGACCATTGAATAGAGAATCTGCTTTCTACTCATACAACCAGATGACCCTGCTGTAAACAACAAACATTTACCAACATTTCACGAATCAAATACATTACTCCACTGTGAAATTGACGAATATAAGTGATTAAGGTATCAATCAAAGGAAGCACCTAGCAAAAGAAAACAGTATTTCTAATAACTCCAATCGTCAGAACGTTCGGAGTGGTGATTTCCATCCAACATAATCACACTTGATGTTTGAATAAACATAGCAGTCATGAAACGGAATCTCCCTGTTGAGAGAGAAGAAACATGTACCACAATTTGTGCAGCACATTGATCATTTTTAGTGACCTTTGCAATACGATTCTTAATAATTTAAAGCAATTGAAGGAGATACGAAAACAAGAATAATTATCAAATTCCTAACATTTGTTATTCAGTAAAATGCAAGTGGTGTCCAATCTGCACTAAAAACCGATTCAATGGAGAATCTGCTTTCTGGTCATACAACCAGATGACCCTGCTCAAAACAAAAAACATTTACACACATTTAACGATTCAAATACATTACACCACTGCGAAACAGATGAATATAAGTTATAAGGGTAACAATCAAAAGAAGCACCTAGGAAAAGAAAGAGGTTTTTCCTAATAACTCCAATACTCAGGATGCTTGGAGTGGTAGTTCCCATCCAACAAAATCACACTCCATGTTTGAACAAACATAGCAGTCATAAAACAGAATCTCCCTGTTGAGAGGCAAGAAACATGTACCACAATTTGTGCATGTGGTGTCAAATATGCACCAAAAGACGATTGAATGGGGAATCTGCTTTCTGGCCATACAACCAGATGACCTTGCTGTAATCAACAATCATTTACCCACATTTCACGATTCAAATATATTATTCCACTGTGAAATTGATGAATATATGTGATGAGGGTAACAATCAAAACAAGGACTCAGCAAAAGAAAGAAGTCATTGCTAATAACTCCAATTGGCAGAATGCTCGAAGTAGTGCTTCCCATCCATCAAAATCACACTCAAAAGTAGAACAAACATAGCAGGCATTGAACAGAACTTCCCTGTTCAGGGAAGAAACATGTACCACAATTTGTGCAGCACTTTGATTATTTTTAGTGACCATTGCAATAAAATTTTTAAAAATAAAATGCAAATGAAGGAGATACCTCAACAAGAAGATTTATGAAATTCCGAACATTCGTTATTCAGTAAAGTGCATGTGGTGTCCAATCTGCACCAAAAGACCATTGAATAGAGAATCTGATTTCTGGCCATACAACCAGATGACCCTGCTGTAAACAACAAACATTTACCCACATTTCACGAATCAAATACATTACTCCACTGTGAAACTGACGAATATAAGTGATAAAGGTATCAATCAAAGGAAGCACCTAGCAAAAGAAGACAGTATTTCTAATAACTCCAATCGTCAGAACGCTCGGAGTGGTGTTTTCCATCCAACATAAGCACACTTGATGTTTGAATAAACATAGCAGTCATGAAACGGAATCTCCCTGTTGAGAGAGAAGAAACATGTACCACAATTTGTGCAGCACATTGATTATTTTTTGTGACCATTGCAATAAGATTTTTAAAAATTTAAAGCAATTGAAGGAGATACGAAAACAAGAATAATTATCAAATTCCTAACATTTGTTATTCAGTAAAATGCAAGTGGTGTCCAATCTGCACTAAAAACCCATTCAATGGAGAATCTGCTTTCTGGTCATACAACCAGATGACCCTGCTCTAAACAAAAAACATTTACATACATTTAACAATTCAAATACATTACTCCACTACGAAACAGATGAATATAAGTTATAAGGGTAACAATCAAAAGAACCACCTAGGAAAATAAAGAGATCTTTCCTAATAATTCCAATACTCAGGATGCTTGGAGTGGTAGTTCCCATCCAATAAAATCACACTCCATGTTTGAACAAACATAGCAGTCATGAAACAGAATCTCCCTGTTGAGAGACAAGAAACATGTACCACAATTTGTGCATGTGGTGTCAAATATGCACCAAAAGACGATTGAATGGGGAATCTGCTTTCTGGCCATACAACCAGATGACCTTGCTGTAATCAACAATCATTTACCCACATTTCACGATTCACATATATTATTCCACTGTGTAATTGATTAATATATGTGATGAGGGTAACAAACAAAACTAGGACTCAGCAAAAGAAAGAAGTCTTTCCTAATAACTCCAATTGTCAGAATGCTCGGATTAGTGCTTCCATCCAACAAAATTACACTCGAAAGTAGAACATAGCAGGCAGTAAACGGAATCTCCCTGTTGAGAGGGAAGAAACATGTACCACAATTTGTGCAGCTCATTTATTATTTTTAGTGACGATTGCAATAATATTTTTAAAAATATAAAGCAAATCAAGGAGATACCTGAACAAGAAAAATTTATCAAATTCCGAACATTTGTTATTCAGTAAAGTGCATGTGGTGTGCAATCTGCACCAAAAGACCATTCAATAGAGAATCTGCTTTCTGGCCATACAACCAGATGACCCTGCTGTCAACAACAAACATTTACCCACATTTCACGTATCAAATATATTATTCCACTGTGAAACTGATGTATATATGTGATGAGGGTAACAATCAAAACTAGGACTCAGCAAAAGAAAGATGTCTTTCCTAATAATTCAAATTGTCAGAATGCTCGGAGTAGTGCTTCCATTCAACAAAATTACACTCGAAAGTAGAACATAGCAGGCATTAAACAGGATCTCCCTGTTGAGAGGGAAGAAACATGTACCACAATTTGTGCAGCACATTGATTATTTTTAGTGACCATTGCAATAAGATTTTTAAAAATTTAAAGCAATTGAAGGAGATACGAAAACAAGAATAATTATCAAATTCCTAACATTTGTTATTCAGTAAAATAAAAGTGGTGTCCAATCTGCACTAAAAACCCATTCAATGGAGAATCTGCTTTCTGGTCATACAACCAGATGACCCTGCTCTAAACAAAAAACATTTACACACATTTAACGATTCAAATACATTACTCCACTGCGAAACAGATGAATATAAGTTATAAGGGTAAAAATCAAAAGAAGCACCTAGGAAAAGGAGGAGGTCTTTCCCAATAACACCTATACTCAGGATGCTTGGAGTGGTAGTTCCCATCCAACAAAATCACACTCCATGTTTAAACAAACATGTTGTTGTTGTTGTCTTCAGTCCTGAGACTGGTTTGATGCAGCTCTCCATGCTACTCTATCCTGTGCAAGCTGCTTCATCTCCCAGTACCTACTGCAACCTACATCCTTCTGAATCTGCTTAGTGTAGTCATCTCTCGGTCTCCCTCTACGATTTTTACCCTCCATGCTGCCCTCCAATGCTAAATTTGTGATCCCTTGATGCCTCAAAACATGTCCTACCAACTGATCCCTTCTTCTAGTCAAGTTGTGCCACAAACTTCTCTTCTCCCCAATCCTATTCAATACCTCCTCATTAGTTACGTGATCTATCCACCTTATCTTCAGTATTCTTCTGTAGCACCACATTTCGAAAGCTTCTATTCTCTTCTTGTCCAAACTAGTTATCGTCCATGTTTCACTTCCATACATGGCTACACTCCAAACAAATACTTTCAGAAACGACTTCCTGATACATAAATCTATATTCGATGTTAACAAATTTCTCTTCTTCAGAAACGCTTTCTTTGTCATTGCCAGTCTACATTTTATATCCTCTCTACTGTGACCATCATGAGTTATTATACTTCCTAAATAGCAAAACTCCTTTACTACTTTAAGTGTCTCATTTTCTAATCTAATTCCCTCAGCATCACCCAATTTAATTTGACTACATTCCATTATCCTCGTTTTGCTTTTGTTAATTTTCATCTTATATCCTCCTTTCAAGACACTGTCCATTCCGTTCAACTGCTCTTCCAAGTCCTTTGCCGTCTCTGACAGAATTACAATGTCATCGGCGAACCTCAAAGATTTTACTTCGTCTCCATGAATTTTAATACCTACTCCAAATTTTTCTTTTGTTTCCTTTACTGCTTGCTCAATATACAGATTGAATAACATTGGGGAGAGGCTACAACCCTGTCTCACTCCTTTCCCAACCACTGCTTCCCTTTCATGCCCCTCGACTCCTATTACTGCCATCTGGTTTCTGTACAAATTATAAATAGCCTTTCGCTCCCTGTATTTTACCCCTGCCACCTTTAGAATTTGAAAAAGAGTATTCCAGTCAACATTGTCAAAAGCTTTCTCTAAGTCTACAAATGCTAGAAATGTAGGTTTGCCTTTTCTTAATCTTTCTTCTAAGATAAGTCGTAAGGTCAGTATTGCCTCACGTGTTCCAACATTTCGACGGAATCCAAACTCATCTTCCCCGAGGTCTGCATCTACCAGTTTTTCCATTCATCTGTAAAGAATTCGCGTTAGTATTTTGCAGCCGTGGCTTATTAAACTGATAGTTCGGTAATTTTCACATCTGTCAGCACCTGCTTTCTTTGGGATTGGAATTATTATATTCTTTTTGAAGTCTGAGGGTATTTCTCCTGTCTCATACATCTTGCTCACCAGCTGGTAGAGTTTTGTCATGACTGGCTCTCCCAAGGCCGTCAGTAGTTCTAATGGAATGTTGTCTACTCCGGGGGCCTTGTTTCAACTCAGTTCTTTCAGTGCTCTGTCAAACTCTTCACGCAGTATCGTATCTCCCATTTCGTCTTCATCTACATCCTCTTCTATTTCCATAATATTGTCCTCAAGTACATCGCCCTTGTATAAACCTTCTATATACTCCTTCCACCTTTCTGCCTTCCCTTCTTTGCTTAGAACTGGGCTGCCATCTGAGCTCTTGATATTCATACATGTGATTCTCTTCCCTCCAAAGGTCTCTTTAATTTTCCTGTAGGCAGTATCTATCTTACGCCTAGTGAGATAAGCTTCTACATCGTTACATTTGTCCTCTAGCCATCCCTGTTTAGCCATTTTGCACTGCCTGTCGATCTCATTTTTGAGACGTTTGTATTCCTTTTTGCCTGCTTCATTTACTGCATTTTTATATTTTCTACTTTCATCAATTAAATTCAATATTTCTTCTGTTACCCAAGGATTTCTAGCAGCCCTCGTCTTTGTACCTACTTTATCCTCTGCTGCCTTCACTACTACATCCCTCAGAGCTACCCATTCTTCTTCTACTGTATTTCTTTCCCCTATTCCTGTCAATTGTTCCCTTATGGTCTCTCTGAAACTCTGTACAACCTCTGGTTCTTTCAGTTTATCCAGGTCCCATCTCCTTAATTTCCCACATTTTTGCAGTTTCTTCAGTTTTAATCTACAGGTCATAACCAATAGATTGTGGTCAGAGTCCACATCTGCCCTGGAAATGTCTTACAACTTAAAACCTGGTTCCTAAATATCTGTCTTACCATTATATAATCTATCTGATACCTTTTAGTATCTCCAGGGTTCTTCCACGTATACAACCTTCTTTCATGATTCTTAAACCAAGTGTTAGCTATGATTAAGTTGTGCTCTGTGCAAAATTCTACTAGGCGGCTTCCTCTTTCATTTCTTAGCCCCAATCCATATTCACCTACTATGTTTCCTTCTCTCCCTTTTCCTACACTCGAATTCCAGTCACCCATTACTATTAAATTTTCGTCTCCCTTCACTATCTGAATAATTTCTTTTATTTCATCGTACATTTCTTCAATTTCTTCATCATCTGCAGAGCTAGTTGGCATATAAACTTGTACTACTGTAGTAGGTGTGGGCTTCGTATCTATCTTGGCCACAATAATGCGTTCACTATGCTGTTTGTAGTAGCTTACCCGCATTCCTATTTTCCTATTCATTATTAAACCTACTCCTGCATTACCCCTATTTGATTTTGTGTTTATAACCCTGTAGTCACCTGACCAGAAGTCTTGTTCCTCCTGCCACCGGACTTCACTAATTCCCACTATATCTAACTTTAACCTATCCATTTCCCTTTTTAAATTTTCTAACCTACCTGCCCGATTAAGGGATCTGACATTCCACGCTCCGATCCATAGGACGCCAGTTTTCTTTCTCCTGATAACGACATCCTCCTGAGTAGTCCCCGCCCGGAGATCCGAATGGTGGACTATTTTACCTCCGGAATATTTTACCCAAGAGGATGCCATCATCATTTAATCATACAGTAAAGCTGCATGTCCTCGGGAAAAATTACGGCTGTAGTTTCCCCTTGCTTTCAGCCGTTCGCAGTACCAGCACAGCAAGGCCGATCTGGATAATGTTGCAAAGCCAGATCAGTCAATCATCCAGACTGTTGCCCCTGCAACTACTGAAAAGGCTGCTGCCCCTCTTCAGGAACCACACGTTTGTCTGGCCTCTCAACAGATACCCCTCCGTTGTGGTTGTACCTACGGTACGGCCATCTGTATCGCTGAAACACGCAAGCCTCCCCACCAACGGCAAGGTCCATGGTTCATGGGGGGAGCACACATAGCAGTCATGAAACAGAATCTCCCTGTTGAGAGGCAAGAAACATGTACCACAATCTGTGCATGTGGTGTCAAATATGCACCAAAAGAAGATTGAATGGGGAATCTGCTTTCTGGCCATACAACCAGATGACCCTGTTGTAATTAACAAACATTTACAAACATTTCACGATTCAAATATATTATACCACTGAGAAATTGATGAATATATGTGATGAGGGTAACAATCAAAACAAGGACTCAGCAAAAGAAAGATGTCTTTCCTAATAACTACAATTGTCAGAATGCTCGGAGTAATGCTTCCCATCCAACAAAATCACACTCGAAATTAGAACACAGCAGGCATTAAACGGAAACTCCCTGTTGAGAGGGAAGAAACATGTACCACAATTTGTGCAGCACATTTATTATTTTTAGTGACCATTGCAATAATATTTTTAAAAATATAAAGCAAATGAAGGAGATACCTAAACAAGAAGATTTATCAAATTCCGAACATTCGTTATTCAGTAATGTGCATGTGGTGTCCAATCTGCATCAAAAGACCATTGAATAGAGAATCTGCTTTCTGGCCATACAACCAGATGACCCTGCTGTAAACAACAAACATTTACCAACATTTCACGAATCAAATACATTATCCATTGTGAAATTGACGAATATAAGTGATAAAGGTATCAATCAAAGGAAGCACCTAGCAAAAGAAAACAGTATTTCTAATAACTCCAATCGTCAAAACACTCGGAGTGGTGATTTCCATCCAACATAATCACACTTGATGTTTGAATAAACATAGCAGTCATGAAACGGAATCTCCCTGTTGAGAGAGAAGAAACATGTACCACAATTTGTGCAGCACATTGATTATTGTTAGTGACCATTGCAATAAGATTTTTAAAAATTTAAAGCAATTGAAGGAGATACGAAAACAAGAATAATTATCAAATTCCTAACATTTGTTATACAGTAAAATGCAAGTGGTGTCCAATCTGCACTAAAAACCCATTGAATGGATAATCTGCTTTCTGATCATACAACAAGATGATCCTGCTATAAACAAAAAACATTTACACACATTTAACGATTCAAAAACATTACTCCACTGCTAAACAGATGAATATAAGTTATAAGGGTAAAATCAAAAGAAGCACCTACGAAAAGAAAGAGGTCTTTCCCAATAACACCTATACTCACGTTGCTTGGTGAGGTAGTTCCCATCCAACAAAATCACACTCCATGTTTGAACAAACATAGCAGTCATGAAACATAATCTCCCTGTTGAGAGGCAAGAAACATGTACCACAATCTGTGCATGTGGTGTCAAATATGCACCAAAAGACGATTGAATGGGGAATCTGCTTTCTGGCCATACAACCAGATAACCCTGCTCTAATTAACAAACATTTACCCACATTTCACGATTCAAATATATTATTCCAGTGTGAAATTAATGAATATATGTGATAAGGGTAACAATCAAAACAAGGACTCAGCAAAAGAAAGAAGTCATTGCTAATAACTCCAATTGTCAGAATGCTCGAAGTAGTGCTTCCCATCCAACAAAATTACACTCAAAAGTAGAACAAACATAGCAGGCATTAAACAGAATTTCGCTGTTGAGAGGAAAGAAACATGTTCCATAATTTGTGCAGCACATTGATTATATTTAGTGACCATTGCAATAAAATTTTTAAAAATTTAAAGCAATTGAAGGAGATACGAAAACAAGAATAATTATCAAATTCCTAACATTTGTTATTCAGTAAAATGCAAGTGGTGTCCAATCTGCACCAAAAAGCCATTGAATGGATAATCTGCTTTCTGGTCATACAACAAGATGACCCTGCTATAAAAAAAAAAAAAAAAAAAAAAAAAAAAAAAAAAAAAAAAAAAAAAAAAAAAAACATTTACACACATTTAACAAATAAAAAACATAACTCCACTGCGAAGCAGATGAATATAAGTTATAAGGGTAACAATCAAAAGAAGCACCTAGGAAAAGAAAGAGGTCTTTCCCACTAACTCCTACACTCAGGATGCTTGGAGTAGTAGTTCCCATCCAACAAAATCACACTCCATGTTTGAACAAACATAGCAGTCATGAAACAGAATCTCCCTGTTGAGAGGCAAGAAATATGTACCACAATTTGTGCATGTGGTGTCAAATATGCACCAAAAGACGATTGAATGGGGAATCTGCTTTCTGGCCATACAACCAGATGACCTTGCTGTAATCAACAATCATTTACCCACATTTCACGATTCAAATATATTATTCCACTGTGAAATTGATGAATATATGTGATGAGGGTAACAATCAAAACAAGGACTCATCAAAAGAAAGATGTCTTTCCTAATAACTACAATTGTCAGAATGCTCGGAGTAGTGCTTCCCATCCAACAAAATCACACTCGAAATTAGAACATAGCAGGCATTAAACGGAATCTCCCTGTTGAGAGGGAAGAAACCTGTACCACAATTTGTGCAGCACATGTATTATTTTAGTGACCACTGCAATAATATTTCTAAAAATAAAAAGCAAATGAAGGAGATAACTCAATAAGCAGATTTATCAAATTCTGAACATTCGTTATTCAGTAAAGTGCATGTGGTGTCCAATCTGCACCAAAAGACCACTGAATAGAGAATCTGCTTTCTGGCCATACAACCAGATGACCCTGCTGTAAACAACAAACATTTACCCACATTTCACGAATCAAATACATTACTCCACTGTGAAATCGACGAATATAAGTGATAAAGGTATCAATCAAAGGAAGCACCTAGCAAAAGAAAACAGTATTTCTAATAACTCCAATCGTCACAATGCTCGGAGTGGTGATTTCCATCCAACAAAATCACACTCGATGTTTGAATAAACATAGCAGTCATGAAACGGAATCTCCCTGTTGACAGAGAAGAAAGGTGTACCACAATTTGTGCAGCACATTGATTATTTTTAGTGACCATTGCAATAAGATTTTTAAAAATTTAAAGCAATTGAAGGAGATACGAAAACAAGACTGTCAAATTCCTAACATTTGTTATTCAGTAAAATGCAAGTGGTGTCCAATCTGCACTAAAAACTCATTGAATGGAGAATCTGCTTTCTGGCCATACAACCAGATAACCCTGCTGTAATCAACAAACATTTACCCACATTTCACGATTCAAATATATTATTCCACTGTGAAATTGATGAATATATGTGATGAGAGTAACAATCAAAACAAGGACTCAGCAAAAGAAAGATGTCTTTCCTAATAACTACAATTGTCAGAATGCTGGGAGTAGTGCTTCCCATCCAACAAAAACACGCTCGAAATTAGAACATAGCAGGCATTAAACGGAATCTCCCTGTTGAGAGGGAAGAAACATGTACCACAATTTATGCAGCACATTGATTATTTCTAGTGACCATTGCAATAAGATTCTTACAAATTTAAAGCAACTGAAGGTGATACGAAAACAAGATTAATTATCAAATTCCTAACATTTGTTGTTCAGTAAAATGCAAGTGGTGTCCAATCTGCACTAAAAACCCATTCAATGGAGAATCTGCTCTCTGGTCATACAACCAGATGACCCTGCTCTAAACAAAAAACATTTACACACATTTAACGATTCAAATACATTACTCTACTGCGAAAAAGATGAATATAAGTTATAAGGGTAAAAATCAAAAGAAGCACCTAGGAAAAGAAGGAGGTCTTTCCCAATAACTCCTAAACTCAGGATGCTTGGAGTGGTAGTTCCCATCCAACAAAATCACACTCCATGTTTGAACAAACATAGCAAACATGCAACTGAATCTCCCTGTTGAGAGGCAAGAAACATGTACCACAATTTCTGCAGCACATTTATTATTTTTAGTGAACATTGCAAAAATATTTTTAAAAATAAAAAGCAAATGAAGGAGATACCTCAACAAGAAGACTTATCAAATTCCGAACGTTCATTATTCAGTAAAGTGCATGTGGTGTCCAATCTGCACCAAAAGACCATTGAATAGAGAATCTGCTTTCTGGCCATACAACCAGATGACCCTGCTGTAAACAACAAACATTTACCCACATTTCACGAATCAAATACATTACTCCACTGTGAAATCGACGAATATAAGTGATAAAGGTATTAATCAAAGGAAGCACTTAGCAAAAGAAAACAGCATATCTAATAACTCCAATCGTCAGAACGCTCAGAGTGGTGATTTCCATCCAACATAATCACACTCGATGTCTGAATAAACATAGCAGTCATGAAACGGAATCTCCCCATTGAGAGAGAAGAAACATGTACCACAATTTGTGCAGCACATTCATTATTATTAGTGACCATTGCAATAAGATTTTTAAAAATTTAAAGCAATTGAAGGAGATACGAAAACAAGACTGTCAAATTCCTAACATTTGTTATTCAGTAAAATGCAAGTGGTGTCCAATCTGCACTAAAAACCCATTCAATGGAGAATCTGCTTTCTGGCCAACCAACCAGATGACCCTGCTCTAATCAAAAAACATTTACACACATTTAACAATTTAAATACATTACTGCCCTGCGAAACAGATGAATATAAGTTATAAGGGTAACAATCAAAAGAAGCACCTAGGAAAAGAAAGAGGTCTTTCCCACTAACTCCTACACTCAGGATGCTTGGAGTGGTAGTTCCCATCCAACAAAATCACTCTCCATGTTTGAACAAACATAGCAGTCATGAAACAGAATCTCCCTGTTGAGAGGCAAGAAACATGTACCACAATTTGTGCATGTGGTGTCAAATATGCACCAAAAGAAGATTGAATGGGGAATCTGCTTTCTGGCCATACAACCAGATGACCCTGCTGTAAACAGAAAACATTTATACACATTTAACGATTCAAATACATTACTCCACTGCGAAAGAGATGAATATAAGTTATAAGGGTAACAATCAAAAGAAGCACCTAGGAAGAGAAAGAGGTCTTTCCTAATAACTCCAATACTCAGGGTGCTTGGAGTGGTAGTTTCCATCCAACAAAATCACACTCCATGTTTGAACAAACATAGCAGTCATGAAACAGAATCTCCCTGTTCAGAGGCAAGAAACATGTACCACAATTTGTGCATGTGGTGTCAAATATGCACCAAAAGAAGATTGAATGGTGAATCTGCTTTCTGGCCATACAACCAGATGACCTTGCTGTAATCAACAATCATTTACCCACATTTCACGATTCAAATATATTATTCCACTGTGAAATTGATGAATATATGTGATGAGGGTAACAATCAAAACCAGGACTTAGCAAAAGAAAGACGTCTTTCCTAATAACTCCAATTGTCAGAATGCTCGGAGTAGAGCTTCCATCCAACAAAATAACACTCGAAAGTAGAACATAGCAGGCATTAAACGGAATCTCCCTGCTGAGAGGGAAGAAACATGTACCACAATTTGTGCAGCACATTTATTATTTTTAGTGACCATTGCAATAATATTTTTAAAAATATAAAGGAAATGAAGGACATACCTCAACAAGAAGATTTATCAAATTCCGAACATTTGTTATTTAGTAAGGTAAATACTAACGCGAATTCTTTACAGACGAATGGAAAAACTGGTAGATGCAGACCTCGGGGAGGATCAGTTTGGATTCCGTCGAAATGTTGGAACACGTGAGGCAATACTGACCTTACGACTTATCTTAGAAGAAAGATTAAGAAAAGGCAAACCTACGTTTCTAGCATTTGTAGACTTAGAGAAAGCTTTTGACAATGTTGACTGGAATACTCTTTTTCAAATTCTAAAGGTGGCAGGGGTAAAATACAGGGAGCGAAAGGCTATTTGTAATTTGTACAGAAACCAGATGGCAGTAATAAGAGTCGAGGGGCATGAAAGGGAAGCAGTGGTTGGGAAAGGAGTGAGACAGGGTTGTAGCCTCTCCCCGATGTTATTCAATCTGTATATTGAGCAAGCAGTAAAGGAAACAAAAGAAAAATTTGGAGTAGGTATTAAAATTCATGGAGACGAAGTAAAAACTTTGAGGTTCGCCGATGACATTGTAATTCTGTCAGAGACGGCAAAGGACTTGGAAGAGCAGTTGAACGGAATGGACAGTGTCTTGAAAGGAGGATATAAGATGAACATTAACAAAAGCAAAACGAGGATAATGGAATGTAGTCAAATTAAATCGGGTGATGCTGAGGGAATTAGATTAGGAAATGAGACACTTAAAGTAGTAAAGGAGTTTTGCTATTTAGGAAGTAAAATAACTGATGATGGTCGAAGTAGAGAGGATATAAAATGTAGACTGGCAATGGCAAGGAAAGCGTTTCTGAAGAAGAGAAATTTGTTAACATCGAATATAGATTTATGTATCAGGAAGTCGTGTCTGAAAGTATTTGTTTGGAGTGTAGCCATGTATGGAAGTGAAACATGGACGATAACTAGTTTGGACAAGAAGAGAATAGAAGCTTTGGAAATGTGGTGCTACAGAAGAATACTGAAGATAAGGTGGATAGATCACGTAACTAATGAGGAGGTATTGAATAGGATTGGGGAGAAGAGAAGTTTGTGGCACAACTTGACTAGAAGAAGGGATCGGTTGGTAGGACATGTTTTGAGGCATCAAGGGATCACAAATTTAGCATTGGAGGGCAGCATGGAGGGTAAAAATCGTAGAGGGAGACCGAGAGATGACTACACTAAGCAGATTCAGAAGGATGTAGGTTGCAGTAGGTACTGGGAGATGAAGCAGCTTGCACAGGATAGAGTAGCATGGAGAGCTGCATCAAACCAGTCTCAGGACTGAAGACAACAACAACAACAACAAGGTGCATGTGGTGTCCAATCTGCACCAAAAGACCATTGAATAGAGAATCTGCTTTCTGGCCATACAACCAGACGACCCTCCCGTAAGCAACAAACATTTACCCACATTTCACGAATCAAATACATTACTCCACTGTGAAATTGACGAATATATGTGATAAAGGTATCAATCAGAGGAAGCACCTAGCAAAAGAAAACAGTATTTCTAATCACTCCAATCGTCAGAATGCTCAGAGTGGTGATTTCCATCCAACATAATCACATTCGATGTTTGAATAAACATAGCAGTCATGAAACGGAGTCTCCCTGTTGAGAGAGAAGAAACATTTACCACAATTTGTGCAGCACATTGATTATTTTTAGTGTCCATTGGAATATTATCCTTAATAACTCATTGAATGGAAAATCAGCTTTCTGGTCATACAACCAGATGACCCTGCTCTAAACAAAAAACATTTACACAATCTAACAATTTAAATACATTACTGCCCTGAGAAACAGATGAATATAAGTTATAAGGGTAACAATCAAAAGAAGCACCTAGGAAGAGAAAGAGGTCTTTCCTAATAACTCCAATACTCAGGGTGCTTGGAGTGGTAGTTGCCATCCAACAAAATCACAATCCATTTTTGATCAAACATAGCAGTCATGAAACAAAGTCTCCCTTTTGAGAGGGAAGAAACATGTTAAACAATTTGTGCAGCACATTTATTATTTTTAGTGACCATTGCAATAAGATTGTTAAAAATAAAAAACAAATGAAGGAGATACCTAAACAAGAAGATTTATCAAATTCCGAACATTCGTTATTCATTAAAGTGCATGTGGCGTCCAATCTGCACCAAAAGACCACTGATTAGAGAATCTGCTTTCTGGCCATACAACCAGATGACCCTGCTGTAAACAACAAACATTTACCCACATTTCACGAATCAAATACATTACTCCACTGTGAAATTGACGAATATAAGTGATAAAGGTATCAATCAAAGGAAGCACCTAGCAAAAGAAAACAGCATATCTAATAACTCCAATCGTCAGAACGCTCGGAGTGGTGATTTCTATCCAACATAATCACACTCGATGTTTGAATAAACACAGCAGTCATGAAACGGAATCTCCCTGTTGAGGGAGAAGAAACTTGTACCACAATTTGTGCAGCACATTGATTATATTTAGTGACCATTGCAATAAGACTTTTAAAAATTTAAAGCAATTGAAGGAGATACGAAAACAAGAATAATTATCAAATTCCTAACATTTGTTATTCAGTAAAATGCAAGTGGTTGCCAAACTGCACCAAAAACCCATTGAATGGATAATCTGCTTTCTGGTCGTACAACCAGATGACCCTGCTCTAAACAAAAAACATTTACACACATTTAACGACTCAAATACATTACTCCACTGCGAAACAGATGAACATAAGTTATAACGGTAACAATCAAAAGAACCACCTAGGAAAAGAAGAAGGTCTTTCCTAATAACTCCAATACTCAATATGCTTGGAGTGGTAGTTCCCATCCAACAAAATCACACTCCATGGTTGAACAAACATAGCAGTCATGAAACAGAATCTCCCTGTTGAGAGGCAAGAAACATGTACCACAATTTGTGCATGTGGTGTCAAATATGCACCATAAGACGATTGAATGGGGAATATGCTTTCTGGCCATACAACCAGATGACCCTGCTGTAATCAACAAACATTTAAACACATTTCATTATTCAAATGTATTATTCCACTGTGAAATTGATGAATATATGTGATGAGGGTAACAATCAAAACAAGGACACAGCAAAAGAAAGAAGACTTTCCTAATAACTCCAATTGTCAGAATGCTCGGAACAGTGCTTCCCATCAAACTAAATCACACTCAAAAGTAGTACAAACATAGCAGGCATTTAAACGGAATCTCCCTGTTGAGAGGGAAGAAACATGTAACACAATTTGTGCAGCACAATTATTATTTTTAGTTACCACTGCAATAAGATTTTTTAAAAATTTAAAGCAATTGAAGGAGATACAAAAACAAGACTATTTATGAAATTCCTAACATTTGTTATTCAGTAAAATGCAAGTGGTGTCCAATCTGCACTAATAACTCATTGAATGGAGAATCTGCTTTCTGGCCATACAACCAGATGACCCTGCTCTAAACAAAAAACATTTACACACATTTAACAATTCAAATACATCACTCCACTGCGAAACAGATGAATATAAGTTATAACGGTAACAATCAAAAGAACCACCTAGGAAAAGAAAGAGGTCTTTCCTAATAACTCCAATACTCAGGATGCTTGGAGTGGCAGTTCCCATCCAACAAAATCACACTCCATGTTTGAACAAACATAGCACTCATGAAACAGAATCTCCCTGTTGAGAGGCAAGAAACATGTACCACAATTTGTGCATGTGGTGTCAAATATGCACCAAAAGACGATTGAATGGGGAATCTGCTTTCTGCCCATACAACCAGAGGACCTTGCTGTAATCAACAATCATTTACCCACATTTCACGATTCAAATATATTATTCCACTGTGAAATTGATGAATATATGTGATGAGGGTAACAATCAAAACAAGGACACAGCAAAAGAAAGAAGACTTTCCTAATAACTCCAATTGTCAGAATGCTCGAAGTAGTGCTTCCCATCCAACAAAATCACACTCAAATGTAGAAAGAACATAGCAGGCATTAAACGGAATCTCCCTGTTGAGAGAAAAGAAACATGTACCACAATTTGTGCCAAAATTGATTATTTTTAGTGACCAGTGCAATAAGATTTGTAAAAATAAAAAGCAAATGAAGGAGATACCTAAACAAGAAGATTTATCAAATTCCGAACATTCGATATTCAGTAAAGTGCATGTGGTGTCCAATCTGCACCAAAAGACCATTGAATAGAGAATCTGCTTTCTGGCCATACAACCAGATGACCCTGCTGTAAACAACAAACTTTTACCCACTTTTCATGAATAAAATACATTACTCCACTGTGATATTGACGAATATAACTGATAAAGATATCAATGAAAGGAAGCACGTAGCAAAAGAAAACAGTATTTCTAATCACTCCAATCGTCAGAACGCTCAGAGTGGTGATTTCCATCCAACATAATCACATTCGATGTTTGAATAAACATAGCAGTCATGAAACGGAATCTCCCTGTTGAGAGAGAAGAAACATTTACCACAATTTGTGCAGCACATTGATTATTTTTAGTGAACATTGCAATAAGATTTTTAAAAATTTAAAGCAATTGAAGGAGATACGAAAACAAGAATGTTGATCAAATTCCTAACTTTTGTTATTCAGTAAAATGCAAGTGGTGTCCAATCTGCACTAAAAACCCATTGAATGGAGAATCTAACAAAAAACATTTACACTCATTTAACAATTCAAATACATTACTCCACTGCAAAACAGATGAATTAAAGTTATAAGGAAAACACTCAAAAGAAGCACCTAGGAAAAGAAAGAGGTCTTTCCTAATAACTCCAATACTCAGCATGCTTGGGGTGCTAGTTCCCATCCAACAAAATCACACTCCATGACTGAATAAACATAGCAGTCATGAAACAGAATCTCTCGGTTGAGAGGCAAGACACATGTACCACAATTTGTGCATGTGGTGTCAAATATGCACCAAAAGACCATTGAAAGGGGAATCTGCTTTCTGGTCATACAACCAGATGACCCTGCTCTAAACAAAAAACATTTACACACATTTGACGAATCAAATACATTACTCCACAGCGAAACAGATGAATATAAGGTATAAGGGTAACAATCAACAGAAGCACCTAGGAAAAGAAAGAGTTCTTTCCTAATAACTAAAATACTCAACATGCTTGGAGTGGTAGTTCCCATCCAACAAAATCACACTCGATGTTTGAACCAACATAGCAGTCATGAAACAAAATCTCCCTGTTGAGAGGCAAGACACATGTACCACAATATGTGCATGTGGTGTCAAATATGCACCAAAAGACCATTGAAAGGGGAATCTGCTTTCTGGTCATACAACCAGATGACCCTGCTCTAAACAAAAAACATTTACACACATTTGACGAATCAAATACATTACTCCACAGCGAAACAGATGAATATAAGGTATAAGGGTAACAATCAACAGAAGCACCTAGGAAAAGAAAGAGTTCTTTCCTAATAACTAAAATACTCAGGATGCTTGGAGTGGTAGTTCCCATCCAACAAAATCACACTCGATGTTTGAACCAACATAGCAGTCATGAAACAAAATCTCCCTGTTGAGAGGCAAGAAACATGTACCACAATTTGTGCATGTGGTGTCAAATATGCACCGAAAGACGATTGAATGGGGAATCTGCTTTCTGGCCATACAACCAGGTGACCCTGCTGTAAACAACAAACATTTACCCACATTTAACGATTCAAATACATTACTCCACTGCGAAAAAGATGAATATAAGTTATAAGGCTAACAATCAAAAGAAGCACCTAGGAAAAGAAAGAGTTCTTTCCTAATAACTCCAATACTCAGGATGCTTGGAGTGGTAGTTCCCATCCAACAAAATCACACCCCATTTTTGAACAAACATAGCAGTCACGAAACAGAATCTCCCTGTTGAGAGGCAAGAAACATGTACCACAATTTGTGCATGTGGTGTCAAATTTGCACCAAAAGACGATTGAATGGGGAATCTGCTTTCTGGCCATACAACCAGATGACACTGCTGTAATCAACAAACATTTACCCACATTTCACGATTCAAATATATTACTCCACTGTGAAATTGATGAATATATGTGATGAGGGTAACAATCAAAACAAGGTCTCAGCGAAAGAAAGAAGTCTTTCCTAATAACTCCAATTGTCAGAATGCTCGAAGTAGTGCTTCCCATCCAACAAAATCACACTCAAATGTAGAACGAACATAGCAGGCATTAAACGGAATCTCCCTGTTGAGAGAAAAGAAACATGTACCACAATTTGTGCCGACATTGATTATTTTTAGTGCCCAGTGCAATAAGATTTGTAAAAATAAAAAGCAAATGAAGGAGATACCTAAACAAGAAGATTTATCAAATTCCGAACATTCGATATTCAGTAAAGTGCATGTGGTGTCCAATCTGCACCAAAAGACCATTGAATAGAGAATCTGCTTTCTGGCCATACAACCAGATGACCCTGCTGTAAACAACAAACCTTTACCCACTTTTCATGAATCAAATACATTACTCCACTGTGAAATTGACGAATATAACTGATAAAGCTATCAATGAAAGGAAGCACGTAGCAAAAGAAAACAGTATTTCTAATCACTCCAATCGTCAGAATGCTCAGAGTGGTGATTTCCATCCAACATAATCACATTCGATGTTTGAATAAACATAGCAGTCATGAAACGGAATCTCCCTGTTGAGAGAGAAGAAACATTTACCACAATTTGTGCAGCACATTGATTATTTTTAGTGAACATTGCAATAAGATTTTTAAAAATTTAAAGCAATTGAAGGAGATACGAAAACAAGAATGTTGATCAAATTCCTAACATTTGTTACTCAGTAAAATGCAAGTGGTGTCCAATCTGCACTAAAAACCCATTGAATGGAGAATCTAACAAAAAACATTTACACTCATTTAACAATTCAAATACATTACTCCACTGCAAAACAGATGAATTAAAGTTATAAGGGTAACACTCAAAAGAAGCACCTAGGAAAAGAAAGAGGTCTTTCCTAATAACTCCAATACTCAGCATGCTTGGGGTGCTAGTTCCCATCCAACAAAATCACACTCCATGACTGAATAAACATAGCAGTCATGAAACAGAATCTCCCTGTTGAGAGGCAAGACACATGTACCACAATTTGTGCATGTGGTGTCAAATATGCACCAAAAGACCATTGAAAGGGGAATCTGCTTTCTGGTCATACAACCAGATGACCCTGCTCTAAACAAAAAACATTTACACACATTTGACGAATCAAATACATTACTCCACAGCGAAACAGATGAATATAAGGTATAAGGGTAACAATCAACAGAAGCACCTAGGAAAAGAAAGAGTTCTTTCCTAATAACTAAAATACTCAGGATGCTTGGAGTGGTAGTTCCCATCCAACAAAATCACACTCGATGTTTGAACCAACATAGCAGTCATGAAACAAAATCTCCCTGTTGAGAGGCAAGAAACATGTACCACAATTTGTGCATGTGGTGTCAAATATGCACCGAAAGACGATTGAATGGGGAATCTGCTTTCTGGCCATACAACCAGGTGACCCTGCTGTAAACAACAAACATTTACCCACATTTAACGATTCAAATACATTACTCCACTGCGAAAAAGATGAATATAAGTTATAAGGCTAACAATCAAAAGAAGCACCTAGGAAAAGAAAGAGGTCTTTCCTAATAACTCCAATACTCAGGATGCTTGGAGTGGTAGTTCCCATCCAACAAAATCACACCCCATTTTTGAACAAACATAGCAGTCACGAAACAGAATCTCCCTGTTGAGAGGCAAGAAACATGTACCACAATTTGTGCATGTGGTGTCAAATTTGCACCAAAAGACGATTGAATGGGGAATCTGCTTTCTGGCCATACAACCAGATGACACTGCTGTAATCAACAAACATTTACCCACATTTCACGATTCAAATATATTACTCCACTGTGAAATTGATGAATATATGTGATGAGGGTAACAATCAAAACAAGGTCTCAGCGAAAGAAAGAAGTCTTTCCTAATAACTCCAATTGTCAGAATGCTCGAAGTAGTGCTTCCCATCCAACAAAATCACACTCAAATGTAGAACGAACATAGCAGGCATTAAACGGAATCTCCCTGTTGAGAGAAAAGAAACATGTACCACAATTTGTGCCGACATTGATTATTTTTAGTGACCAGTGCAATAAGATTTGTAAAAATAAAAAGCAAATGAAGGAGATACCTAAACAAGAAGATTTATCAAATTCCGAACATTCGATATTCAGTAAAGTGCATGTGGTGTCCAATCTGCACCAAAAGACCATTGAATAGAGAATCTGCTTTCTGGCCATACAACCAGATGACCCTGCTGTAAACAACAAACTTTTACCCACTTTTCATGAATCAAATACATTACTCCACTGTGAAATTGACGAATATAACTGATAAAGCTATCAATGAAAGGAAGCACGTAGCAAAAGAAAACAGTATTTCTAATCACTCCAATCGTCAGAACGCTCAGAGTGGTGATTTCCATCCAACATAATCACATTCGATGTTTGAATAAACATAGCAGTCATGAAACGGAATCTCCCTGTTGAGAGAGAAGAAACATTTACCACAATTTGTGCAGCACATTGATTATTTTTAGTGAACATTGCAATAAGATTTTTAAAAATTTAAAGCAATTGAAGGAGATACGAAAACAAGAATGTTGATCAAATTCCTAACATTTGTTATTCAGTAAAATGCAAGTGGTGTCCGATCTGCACTAAAAACCCATTGAATGGAGAATCTAACAAAAAACATTTACACTCATTTAACAATTCAAATACATTACTCCACTGCAAAACAGATGAATTAAAGTTATAAGGAAAACACTCAAAAGAAGCACCTAGGAAAAGAAAGAGGTCTTTCCTAATAACTCCAATACTCAGCATGCTTGGGGTGCTAGTTCCCATCCAACAAAATCACACTCCATGACTGAATAAACATAGCAGTCATGAAACAGAATCTCTTGGTTGAGAGGCAAGACACATGTACCACAATTTGTGCATGTGGTGTCAAATATGCACCAAAAGACCATTGAAAGGGGAATCTGCTTTCTGGTCATACAACCAGATGACCCTGCTCTAAACAAAAAACATTTACACACATTTGACGAATCAAATACATTACTCCACAGCGAAACAGATGAATATAAGGTATAAGGGTAACAATCAACAGAAGCACCTAGGAAAAGAAAGAGTTCTTTCCTAATAACTAAAATACTCAGGATGCTTGGAGTGGTAGTTCCCATCCAACAAAATCACACTCGATGTTTGAACCAACATAGCAGTCATGAAACAAAATCTCCAAGTTGAGAGGCAAGAGACATGTACCACAATTTGTGCATGTGGTGTCAAATATGCACCGAAAGACGATTGAATGGGGAATCTGCTTTCTGGCCATACAACCAGGTGACCCTGCTGTAAACAACAAACATTTACCCACATTTAACGATTCAAATACATTACTCCACTGCAAAAAAGATGAATATAAGTTATAAGGCTAACAATCAAAAGAAGCACCTAGGAAAAGAAAGAGTTCTTTCCTAATAACTCCAATACTCAGGATGCTTGGTGTGGTAGTTCCCATCCAACAAAATCACACCCCATTTTTGAACAAACATAGCAGTCACGAAACAGAATCTCCCTGTTGAGAGGCAAGAAACATGTACCACAATTTGTGCATGTGGTGTCAAATTTGCACCAAAAGACGATTGAATGGGGAATCTGCTTTCTGGCCATACGACCAGATGACACTGCTGTAATCAACAAACATTTACCCACATTTCACGATTCAAATATATTACTCCACTGTGAAATTGATGAATATATGTGATGAGGGTAACAATCAAAACAAGGTCTCAGCGAAAGAAAGAAGTCTTTCCTAATAACTCCAATTGTCAGAATGCTCGAAGTAGTGCTTCCCATCCAACAAAATCACACTCAAATGTAGAACGAACATAGCAGGCATTAAACGGAATCTCCCTGTTGAGAGAAAAGAAACATGTACCACAATTTGTGCCGACATTGATTATTTTTAGTGACCAGTGCAATAAGATTTGTAAAAATAAAAAGCAAATTAAGGAGATACCTAAACAAAAAGATTTATCAAATTCCGAACATTCGATATTCAGTAAAGTGCATGTGGTGTCCAATCTGCACCAAAAGACCATTGAATAGAGAATCTGCTTTCTGGCCATACAACCAGATGACCCTGCTGTAAACAACAAACTTTTACCCACTTTTCATGAATCAAATACATTACTCCACTGTGATATTGACGAATATAACTGATAAAGCTATCAATGAAAGGAAGCACGTAGCAAAAGAAAACAGTATTTCTAATCACTCCAATCGTCAGAACGCTCAGAGTGGTGATTTCCATCCAACATAATCACATTCGATGTTTGAATAAACATAGCAGTCATGAAACGGAATCTCCCTGTTGAGAGAGAAGAAACATTTACCACAATTTGTGCAGCACATTGATTATTTTTAGTGAACATTGCAATAAGATTTTTAAAAATTTAAATCAATTGATGGAGATACGAAAACAAGAATATTTATCAATTTCCTAACATTTGTTATTCAGTAAAATGCAAGTGGTGTCCAAGCTGCACTAAAAATCCTCTGAATGGAGAATCTGTTTCTGGTCATACAACCAGATGACCCTTCTCTAAACAAAAAATATTTACACACATTTGACGATTCAAATACATTACTCCACTGCGAAACAGATGAATGTAAGTTATAAGTGGAACAATCAAAAGAAGCACCTAGGAAAAGAAAGAGTTCTTTCCTACTAACTCCAATACTCAGCATGCTTGGGGTGGTAGTTCCCATCCAACAAAATCACACTACATGTTAGAACAAACAAAGCAGTCATGAAACAGAATCTAACTATTGAGAGGGAAGAAACATATACCACAATTTGGGCAGCACATTGATTATTTTTAGTGACCATTGGAATAAGATTTTTAAAAATACAAAGCAAATGAAGGAGATACCTAATAAAGAAGATTTATCAAACTCCGAACATTCGTTATTCAGTAAAGTGCATGTGGTGTCCAATCTGCACCAAAAGACCATTGAATAGAGAATCTGCTTTCTGGCCTTACAACCAGAAGACCCTGCTGTAATCAACAAACATTTACCCACATTTGACTAATCAAATATATTACTCCACTGTGAAATTGATGAATATATGTGGTGAGGGTAACAATCAAAACAAGGACTCAGCAAAAGAAAGAAATCTTTCCTAATAACTCCAATTGTCTGAATGCTTGAAGTAGTGCTTCCCATATAACAAAATCTCACTCAAATGTAGAACGAACATAGCAGGCATTAAACAGAATCTCCCTGTTGAGAGGCAAGAAACATGTACCACAATTTGTGCATGTGGTGTCAAATTTGCACCAAAAGACGATTGAATGGGGAATCTGCTTTCTGGCCATACAACCAGATGACACTGCTGTAATCAACAAACATTTACCCACATTTCACGATTCAAATATATAACTCCACTGTGAAATTGATGAATATTTGTGATGAGGGTAACAATCAAAACAAGGTCTCAGCGAAAGAAAGAAGTCTTTCCTAATAACTCCAATTGTCAGAATGCTCGAAGTAGTGCTTCCCATCCAACAAAATCACACTCAAATGTAGAAAGAACATAGCAGGCATTAAACGGAATCTCCCTGTTGAGAGAAAAGAAACATGTACCACAATTTGTGCCAAAATTGATTATTTTTAGTGACCAGTGCAATAAGATTTGTAAAAATAAAAAGCAAATGAAGGAGATACCTAAACAAGAAGATTTATCAAATTCCGAACATTCGATATTCAGTAAAGTGCATGTGGTGTCCAATCTGCACCAAAAGACCATTGAATAGAGAATCTGCTTTCTGGCCATACAACCAGATGACCCTGCTGTAAACAACAAACTTTTACCCACTTTTCATGAATAAAATACATTACTCCACTGTGATATTGACGAATATAACTGATAAAGATATCAATGAAAGGAAGCACGTAGCAAAAGAAAACAGTATTTCTAATCACTCCAATCGTCAGAACGCTCAGAGTGGTGATTTCCATCCAACATAATCACATTCGATGTTTGAATAAACATAGCAGTCATGAAACGGAATCTCCCTGTTGAGAGAGAAGAAACATTTACCACAATTTGTGCAGCACATTGATTATTTTTAGTGAACATTGCAATAAGATTTTTAAAAATTTAAAGCAATTGAAGGAGATACGAAAACAAGAATGTTGATCAAATTCCTAACTTTTGTTATTCAGTAAAATGCAAGTGGTGTCCAATCTGCACTAAAAACCCATTGAATGGAGAATCTAACAAAAAACATTTACACTCATTTAACAATTCAAATACATTACTCCACTGCAAAACAGATGAATTAAAGTTATAAGGAAAACACTCAAAAGAAGCACCTAGGAAAAGAAAGAGGTCTTTCCTAATAACTCCAATACTCAGCATGCTTGGGGTGCTAGTTCCCATCCAACAAAATCACACTCCATGACTGAATAAACATAGCAGTCATGAAACAGAATCTCTCGGTTGAGAGGCAAGACACATGTACCACAATTTGTGCATGTGGTGTCAAATATGCACCAAAAGACCATTGAAAGGGGAATCTGCTTTCTGGTCATACAACCAGATGACCCTGCTCTAAACAAAAAACATTTACACACATTTGACGAATCAAATACATTACTCCACAGCGAAACAGATGAATATAAGGTATAAGGGTAACAATCAACAGAAGCACCTAGGAAAAGAAAGAGTTCTTTCCTAATAACTAAAATACTCAGCATGCTTGGAGTGGTAGTTCCCATCCAACAAAATCACACTCGATGTTTGAACCAACATAGCAGTCATGAAACAAAATCTCCCTGTTGAGAGGCAAGAAACATGTACCACAATTTGTGCATGTGGTGTCAAATATGCACCGAAAGACGATTGAATGGGGAATCTGCTTTCTGGCCATACAACCAGGTGACCCTGCTGTAAACAACAAACATTTACCCACATTTAACGATTCAAATACATTACTCCACTGCGAAAAAGATGAATATAAGTTATAAGGCTAACAATCAAAAGAAGCACCTAGGAAAAGAAAGAGTTCTTTCCTAATAACTCCAATACTCAGGATGCTTGGAGTGGTAGTTCCCATCCAACAAAATCACACCCCATTTTTGAACAAACATAGCAGTCACGAAACAGAATCTCCCTGTTGAGAGGCAAGAAACATGTACCACAATTTGTGCATGTGGTGTCAAATTTGCACCAAAAGACGATTGAATGGGGAATCTGCTTTCTGGCCATACAACCAGATGACACTGCTGTAATCAACAAACATTTACCCACATTTCACGATTCAAATTGATGAATATATGTGACGAGGGTAACAATCAAAACAAGGTCTCAGCGAAAGAAAGAAGTCTTTCCTAATAACTCCAATTGTCTGAATGCTCGAAGTAGTGCTTCCCATCCAACAAAATCACACTCAAATGTAGAACGAACATAGCAGTCATGAAACGGAATCTCCCTGTTGAGAGAGAAGAAACATGTACCACAATTTGTGCAGCACATTGATTATTTTTAGTGACCATTGCAATAAGATTTTTAAAAATTTAAAGCAATTGAAGGAGATACGAAAACAAGAATATTTATCAATTTCCTAACATTTGTTATTCAGTAAAATGCAAGTGGTGTCCAAGCTGCACTAAAAATCCTCTGAATGGAGAATCTGTTTCTGGTCATACAACCAGATGACCCTTCTCTAAACAAAAAACATTTACACACATTTGACGATTCAAATACATTACTCCACTGCGAAACAGATGAATGTAAGTTATAAGTGGAACAATCAAAAGAAGCACCTAGGAAAAGAAAGAGTTCTTTCCTACTAACTCCAATACTCAGCATGCTTGGGGTGGTAGTTCCCATCCAACAAAATCACGCTACATGTTAGAACAAACAAAGCAGTCATGAAACAGAATCTAACTATTGAGAGGGAAGAAACATATACCACAATTTGGGCAGCACATTGATTATTTTTAGTGACCATTGGAATAAGATTTTTAAAAATACAAAGCAAATGAAGGAGATACCTAATAAAGAAGATTTATCAAACTCCGAACATTCGTTATTCAGTAAAGTGCATGTGGTGTCCAATCTGCACCAAAAGACCATTGAATAGAGAATCTGCTTTCTGGCCTTACAACCAGAAGACCCTGCTGTAATCAACAAACATTTACCCACATTTGACTAATCAAATATATTACTCCACTGTGAAATTGATGAATATATGTGGTGAGGGTAACAATCAAAACAAGGACTCAGCAAAAGAAAGAAATCTTTCCTAATAACTCCAATTGTCAGAATGCTTCAAGTAGTGCTTCCCATAAAACAAAATCACACTCAAATGTAGAACGAACATAGCAGTCATGAAACGGAATCTCCCTGTTGAGAGAGAAGAAACATGTACCACAATTTGTGCAGCACATTGATTATTTTTAGTGACCATTGCAATAAGATTTTTAAAAATTTAAAGCAATTGAAGGGGTTGCGAACAAGAATATTTATCAAATTCCTAACATTTGTTATTCAGTAAAATGCAAGTGGTGTCCAATCTGCACTAAAAACCCATTGAATGGAGAATCTGCTTTCTGGTCATACAACCAGATGACCCTGCTCTAAACAAAAAACATTTCCACACATTTAACGATTCAAATACATTACTCCACTGCGAAAAAGATGAATATAAGTTATAAGGGTAACAATCAAAAGAAGCACCTAGGAAAAGAAAGAGTTCTTTCCTAATAACTCCAATACTCAGGATGCTTGGAGTGGTAGTTCCCATCCAACAAAATCACACCCCATTTTTGAACAAACATAGCAGTCATGAAACAGAATCTCCCTGTTGAGAGGCAAGAAACATGTACCACAATTTGTGCATGTGGTGTCAAATATGCACCAAAAGACGATTGAATGGGGAATCTGCTTTCTGGCCATTCAGCCAGATGACCCTGCTGCAACCAAATAACATTTACCCACATTTCACGATTCAAATATATTACTCCAATTTGAAATTGACGAATATATGTGATGAGGGTAACAATCAAAACAAGGACTCAGCAAAAGAATGAAGTCTTTCCTAATAACTCCAATTGTCAGAATGCTCGAAGTAGTGCTTCCCATCCAACAAAATCACACTCAAATGTAGAATGAACATAGCAGGCATTAAACGGAATCTCCCTGTTGAGACGGAAGAAACATTTACCACAATTTTTGCAGACATTGATTATTATTAGTGACCATTGCAATAAGATTTGTAAAAATGAAAAGCAAATGAAGGAGATACCTAAACAAGAAGATTTATCAAATTCCGAACATTCGTTATTCAGTAAAGTACATGTGGTGTCCAATCTGCAACAAAAGACCATTGAATAGAGAATCTGCTTTCTGGCCATACAACCAGATGACCCTGCTGTAATCAACAAACATTTACCCACATTTCACGATTCAAATATATCATTCCACTGTGAAATTGAGAAATATCTGTGATGAGGGGAACAAACAAAACAAGGACTCAGCAAAAGAAAGAAGTCTTTCCTAATAAATACAATTGTCAGAATGCTCGGAGTAGTGCTTCCCATCCAACAAAATCACACTCAAATGTAGAACGAACATAGCAGGCATTAAACGGAATCTCCCTGTTGAGAGGGAAGAAACATGTACCACAATTTGTGCAGCTCATTGATTATTTTTCGTGACTATTGCAATAAGATTTTTAAAAATTTAAAGCAATTAAAGGAGATACGAAAACAAGAATAATTATCAAATTCCTAACATTTGTTATTCAGTAAAATGCAAGTGGTGTCCAATCTGCACTAAAAACCCATTGAATGGAGAATCTAACAAAAAACATTTACACTCATTTAACAATTCAAATACATTACTCCACTGCAAAACAGATGAAAATAAGTTATAAGGGTAACACTCAAAAGAAGCACCTAGGAAAAGAAAGAGGTCTTTCCTAATAACTCCAATACTCAGGATGCTTGGAGTGGTAGTTCCCATCCAACAAAATCACACCCCATTTTTGAACAAACATAGCAGTCACGAAACAGAATCTCCCTGTTGAGAGGCAAGAAACATGTACCACAATTTGTGCATGTGGAGTAAAATTTGCACCAAAAGACGATTGAATGGGGAATCTGCTTTCTGGCCATACAACCAGATGACACTGCTGTAATCAACAAACATTTACCCACATTTCACGATTCAAATATATTACTCCACTGTGAAATTGATGAATATTTGTGATGAGGGTAACAATCAAAACAAGGTCTCAGCGAAAGAAAGAAGTCTTTCATAATAACTCCAATTGTCAGAATGCTCGAAGTAGTGCTTCCCATCCAACAAAATCACACTCAAATGTAGAAAGAACATAGCAGGCATTAAACGGAATCTCCCTGTTGAGAGAAAAGAAACATGTACCACAATTTGTGCCAAAATTGATTATTTTTAGTGACCAGTGCAATAAGATTTGTAAAAATAAAAAGCAAATGAAGGAGATACCTAAACAAGAAGATTTATCAAATTCGGAACATTCGATATTCAGTAAAGTGCATGTGGTGTCCAATCTGCACCAAAAGACCATTGGATAGAGAATCTGCTTTCTGGCCATACAACCAGATGACCCTGCTGTAAACAACAAACTTTTACCCACTTTTCATGAATCAAATACATTACTCCACTGTGAAATTGACGAATATAACTGATAAAGCTAACAATGAAAGGAAGCACGTAGCAAAAGAAAACAGTATTTCTAATCACTCCAATCGTCAGAACGCTCAGAGTGGTGATTTCCATCAAACATAATCACATTCGATGTTTGAATAAACATAGCAGTCATGAAACGGAATCTCCCTGTTGAGAGAGAAGAAACATTTACCACAATTTGTGCAGCACATTGATTATTTTTAGTGAACATTGCAATAAGATTTTTAAAAATTTAAAGCAATTGAAGGAGATACGAAAACAAGAATGTTGATCAAATTCCTAACATTTGTTATTCAGTAAAATGCAAGTGGTGTCCAATCTGCCCTAAAAACCCATTGAATGGAGAATCTAACAAAAAACATTTACACTCATTTAACAATTCAAATACATTACTCCACTGCAAAACAGATGAATTAAAGTTATAAGGGTAACACTCAAAAGAAGCACCTAGGAAAAGAAAGAGGTCTTTCCTAATAACTCCAATACTCAGCATGCTTGGGGTGCTAGTTCCCATCCAACAAAATCACACTCCATGACTGAATAAACATAGCAGTCATGAAACAGAATCTCCCTGTTGAGAGGCAAGAAACATGTACCACAATTTGTGCATGTGGTGTCAAATATGCACCGAAAGACGATTGAATGGGGAATCTGCTTTCTGGCCATACAACCAGGTGACCCTGCTGTAAACAACAAACATTTACCCACATTTAACGATTCAAATACATCACTCCACTGCGAAAAAGATGAATATAAGTTATAAGGCTAACAATCAAAAGAAGCACCTAGGAAAAGAAAGAGTTCTTTCCTAATAACTCCAATACTCAGGATGCTTGGAGTGGTAGTTCCCATCCAACAAAATCACACCCCATTTTTGAACAAACATAGCAGTCACGAAACAGAATCTCCCTGTTGAGAGGCAAGAAACATGTACCACAATTTGTGCATGTGGTGTCAAATTTGCACCAAAAGACGATTGAATGGGGAATCTGCTTTCTGGCCATACAACCAGATGACACTGCTGTAATCAACAAACATTTACCCACATTTCACGATTCAAATATATTACTCCACTGTGAAATTGATGAATATATGTGATGAGGGTAACAATCAAAACAAGGTCTCAGCGAAAGAAAGAAGTCTTTCCTAATAACTCCAATTGTCAGAATGCTCGAAGTAGTGCTTCCCATCCAACAAAATCACACTCAAATGTAGAACGAACATAGCAGGCATTAAACGGAATCTCCCTGTTGAGAGAAAAGAAACATGTACCACACTTTGTGCCGACATTGATTATTTTTAGTGCCCAGTGCAATAAGATTTGTAAAAATAAAAAGCAAATGAAGGAGATACCTGAACAAGAAGATTTATCAAATTCCGAACATTCGATATTCAGTAAAGTGCATGTGGTGTCCAATCTGCACCAAAAGACCATTGAATAGAGAATCTGCTTTCTGGCCTTACAACCAGAAGACCCTGCTGTAATCAACAAACATTTACCCACATTTGACTAATCAAATATATTACTCCACTGTGAAATTGATGAATATATGTGGTGAGGGTAACAATCAAAACAAGGACTCAGCAAAAGAAAGAAATCTTTCCTAATAACTCCAATTGTCTGAATGCTTGAAGTAGTGCTTCCCATATAACAAAATCTCACTCAAATGTAGAACGAACATAGCAGGCATTAAACAGAATCTCCCTGTTGAGAGGGAAGAAACATGTACCACAATTTGTGCAGCACATTGATTATTTTTAGTGACAATTGCTATAATATTTTTAAAAATATAAAGCAAATGAAGGAGATACCTCAACAAGAGGATTTATCAAATTTGGAACTTTTGTTATTCAGTAAAGTGCATGTGGTGTCCAATCTGCACCAAAAGACCAGTGAAGAGAGAATCTTGCTTCCTGGCCATACAACCAGATGACCCTGCTGTAAACAACAAACATTTTCCCACAGTTCACGAATCAAATACATTACTCCACTGTGAAATTGACGAATATAAGTGATAAAGGTATCAATCAAAGGAAGCACCTAGCAAAAGAAAACAGTATTACTAATAACTCCATTTGTCAGAACGCTTGGAGTGGAGATTTCCATCCAAAATAATCACACTCGATGTTTGAATAACCATAGCAGTCATGAAACGGAATCTCCCTGTTGAGAGAGAAGAAACATGTACCACAATTTGTGCAGCACATTGATTATTTTTAGTGACCATTGCAATAAGATTTTTAAAATTTTAAAGCAATTGAAGGGGTTGCGAACAAGAATATTTATCAAATTCCTAACATTTGTTATTCAGTAAAATGCAAGTGGTGTCCCATCTGCACTAAAAACCCATTGAATGGAGAATCTGCTTTCCGGTCATACAACCAGATGACCCTGCTCTAAACAAAAAACATTTCCACACATTTAACGATTCAAATACATTACTCCACTGCGAAAAAGATGAATATAAGTTATAAGGGTAACAATCAAAAGAAGCACATAGGAAAAGAAAGAGGTCTTTCCTAATAACTCCAATACTCAGCATGCTTGGGGTGCTAGTTCCCATCCAACAAAATCACACCCCATTTTTGAACAAACATAGCAGTCATCAAACACAATCACCCTATTGAGAGGCAAGAAACATGTACCACAATTTGTGCATGTGGTGTCAAATATGCAACAAAAGACGATTGAATGGGGAATCTGCTTTCTGGCCATTCAGCCAGATGACCCTGCTGCAACCAACAAACATTTACCCACATTTCACGATTCAAATATATTACTCCAATTTGAAATTGACGAATATATGTGATGAGGGTAACAATCAAAACAAGGACTCAGCAAAAGAATGAAGTCTCTCCTAATAACTCCAATTGTCAGAATGCTCGAAGTAGTGCTTCCCATCCAACAAAATCACACTCAAATGTAGAATGAACATAGCAGGCATTAAACGGAATCTCCCTGTTGAGACGGAAGAAACATTTACCACAATTTTTGCAGACATTGATTATTATTAGTGACCATTGCAATAAGATTTGTAAAAATAAAAAGCAAATGAAGGAGATACCTAAACAAGAAGATTTATCAAATTCCGAAAATTCGTTATTCAGTAAAATGCAAGTGGTGTCCAATCTGCACTAAAAACCCATTGAATGGAGAATCTAACAAAAAACATTTACACTCATTAACCAATTCAAATACATTACTCCACTGCAAAACAGATGAAAATAAGTTATAAGGGTAACACTCAAAAGAAGCACCTAGGAAAAGAAAGAGGTCTTTCCTAATAACTCCAATACTCAGGATGGTTGGAGTGGTAGTTCCCATCCAACAAAATCACACCCCATTTTTGAACAAACATAGCAGTCACGAAACAGAATCTCCCTGTTGAGAGGCAAGAAACATGTACCACAATTTGTGCATGTGGTGTCAAATTTGCACCAAAAGACGATTGAATGGGGAATCTGCTTTCTGGCCATACAACCAGATGACACTGCTGTAATCAACAAACATTTACCCACATTTCACGATTCAAATATATAACTCCACTGTGAAATTGATGAATATTTGTGATGAGGGTAACAATCAAAACAAGGTCTCAGCGAAAGAAAGAAGTCTTTCATAATAACTCCAATTGTCAGAATGCTCGAAGTAGTGCTTCCCATCCAACAAAATCACACTCAAATGTAGAAAGAACATAGCAGGCATTAAACGGAATCTCCCTGTTGAGAGAAAAGAAACATGTACCACAATTTGTGCCAAAATTGATTATTTTTAGTGACCAGTGCAATAAGATTTGTAAAAATAAAAAGCAAATGAAGGAGATACCTAAACAAGAAGATTTATCAAATTCCGAACATTCGATATTCAGTAAAGTGCATGTGGTGTCCAATCTGCACCAAAAGACCATTGAATAGAGAATCTGCTTTCTGGCCATACAACCAGATGACCCTGCTGTAAACAACAAACTTTTACCCACTTTTCATGAATAAAATACATTACTCCACTGTGATATTGACGAATATAACTGATAAAGATATCAATGAAAGGAAGCACGTAGCAAAAGAAAACAGTATTTCTAATCACTCCAATCGTCAGAACGCTCAGAGTGGTGATTTCCATCCAACATAATCACATTCGATGTTTGAATAAACATAGCAGTCATGAAACGGAATCTCCCTGTTGAGAGAGAAGAAACATTTACCACAATTTGTGCAGCACATTGATTATTTTTAGTGAACATTGCAATAAGATTTTTAAAAATTTAAAGCAATTGAAGGAGATACGAAAACAAGAATGTTGATCAAATTCCTAACTTTTGTTATTCAGTAAAATGCAAGTGGTGTCCAATCTGCACTAAAAACCCATTGAATGGAGAATCTAACAAAAAACATTTACACTCATTTAACAATTCAAATACATTACTCCACTGCAAAACAGATGAATTAAAGTTATAAGGAAAACACTCAAAAGAAGCACCTAGGAAAAGAAAGAGGTCTTTCCTAATAACTCCAATACTCAGCATGCTTGGGGTGCTAGTTCCCATCCAACAAAATCACACTCCATGACTGAATAAACATAGCAGTCATGAAACAGAATCTCTCGGTTGAGAGGCAAGACACATGTACCACAATTTGTGCATGTGGTGTCAAATATGCACCAAAAGACCATTGAAAGGGGAATCTGCTTTCTGGTCATACAACCAGATGACCCTGCTCTAAACAAAAAACATTTACACACATTTGACGAATCAAATACATTACTCCACAGCGAAACAGATGAATATAAGGTATAAGGGTAACAATCAACAGAAGCACCTAGGAAAAGAAAGAGTTCTTTCCTAATAACTAAAATACTCAGCATGCTTGGAGTGGTAGTTCCCATCCAACAAAATCACACTCGATGTTTGAACCAACATAGCAGTCATGAAACAAAATCTCCCTGTTGAGAGGCAAGAAACATGTACCACAATTTGTGCATGTGGTGTCAAATATGCACCGAAAGACGATTGAATGGGGAATCTGCTTTCTGGCCATACAACCAGGTGACCCTGCTGTAAACAACAAACATTTACCCACATTTAACGATTCAAATACATTACTCCACTGCGAAAAAGATGAATATAAGTTATAAGGCTAACAATCAAAAGAAGCACCTAGGAAAAGAAAGAGTTCTTTCCTAATAACTCCAATACTCAGGATGCTTGGAGTGGTAGTTCCCATCCAACAAAATCACACCCCATTTTTGAACAAACATAGCAGTCACGAAACAGAATCTCCCTGTTGAGAGGCAAGAAACATGTACCACAATTTGTGCATGTGGTGTCAAATTTGCACCAAAAGACGATTGAATGGGGAATCTGCTTTCTGGCCATACAACCAGATGACACTGCTGTAATCAACAAACATTTACCCACATTTCACGATTCAAATTGATGAATATATGTGACGAGGGTAACAATCAAAACAAGGTCTCAGCGAAAGAAAGAAGTCTTTCCTAATAACTCCAATTGTCAGAATGCTCGAAGTAGTGCTTCTCATCCAACAAAATCACACTCAAATGTAGAACAAACATAGCAGGCATTAAACGGAATCTCCCTGTTGAGAGAAAAGAAACATGTACCACAATTTGTGCCGACATTGATTATTTTTAGTGACCAGTGCAATAAGATTTGTAAAAATAAAAAGCAAATGAAGGAGATACCTAAACAAGAAGATTTATCAAATTCCGAACATTCGATATTCAGTAAAGTGCATGTGGTGTCCAATCTACACCAAAAGACCATTGAATAGAGAATCTGCTTTCTGGCCATACAACCAGATGACCCTGCTGTAAACAACAAACTTTTACCCACTTTTCATGAATCAAATACATTACTCCACTGTGAAATTGACGAATATAACTGATAAAGCTATCAATGAAAGGAAGCACGTAGCAAAAGAAAACAGTATTTCTAATCACTCCAATCGTCAGAACGCTCAGAGTGGTGATTTCCATCCAACATAATCACATTCGATGTTTGAATAAACATAGCAGTCATGAAACGGAATCTCCCTGTTGAGAGAGAAGAAACATTTACCACAATTTGTGCAGCACATTGATTATTTTTAGTGAACATTGCAATAAGATTTTTAAAAATTTAAATCAATTGATGGAGATACGAAAACAAGAATATTTATCAATTTCCTAACATTTGTTATTCAGTAAAATGCAAGTGGTGTCCAAGCTGCACTAAAAATCCTCTGAATGGAGAATCTGTTTCTGGTCATACAACCAGATGACCCTTCTCTAAACAAAAAACATTTACACACATTTGACGATTCAAATACATTACTCCACTGCGAAACAGATGAATGTAAGTTATAAGGGTAACAATCAAAAGAAGCACCTAAGAAAAGAAAGAGTTCTTTCCTAATAACTCCAATACTCAGCATGCTTGGGGTGGTAGTTCCCATCCAACAAAATCACACTACATGTTAGAACAAACATAGCAGTCATGAAACAGAATCTAACTATTGAGAGGGAAGAAACATGTACCACAATTTGGGCAGCACATTGATTATTTTTAGTGACCATTGGAATAAGATTTTTAAAAATACAAAGCAGATGAAGGAGATACCTAATAAAGAAGATTTATCAAACTCCGAACATTCGTTATTCAGTAAAGTGCATGTGGTGTCCAATCTGCACCAAAAGACCATTGAATAGAGAATCTGCTTTCTGGCCTTACAACCAGAAGACCCTGCTGTAATCAACAAACATTTACCCACATTTGACTAATCAAATATATTACTCCACTGTGAAATTGATAAATATATGTGGTGAGGGTAACAATCAAAACAAGGACTCAGCAAAAGAAAGAAATCTTTCCTAATAACTCCAATTGTCAGAATGCTTGAAGTAGTGCTTCCCATAAAACAAAATCACACTCAAATGTAGAACGAACATAGCAGGCTTTAAACAGAATCTCCCTGTTGAGAGGGAAGAAACATGTACCACAATTTGTGCAGCACATTGATTATTTTTAGTGACAATTGCTATAATATTTTTAAAAATATAAAGCAAATGAAGGAGATACCTCAACAAAAGGATTTATCAAATTTGGAACTTTTGTTATTCAGTAAAGTGCATGTGGTGTCCAATCTGCACCAAAAGACCATTGAATAGAGAATCTGCTTTCTGGCCATACAACCAGATGACCCTGCTGTAAACAACAAACATTCTCCCCCAGTTCACGAATCAAATACATTACTCCACTGTGAAATTGACGAATATAAGTGATAAAGGTATCAATCAAACGAAGCACCTAGCAAAAGAAAACAGTATTACTAATAACTCCATTTGTCAGAACGCTTGGAGTGGAGATTTCCATCCAACATAATCACACTCGATGTTTGAATAACCATAGCAGTCATGAAACGGAATCTCCCTGTTGAGAGAGAAGAAACATGTACCACAATTTGTGCAGCACATTGATTATTTTTAGTGACCATTGCAATAAGATTTTTAAAAATTTAAAGCAATTGAAGGGGTTGCGAACAAGAATATTTATCAAATTCCTAACATTTGTTATTCAGTAAAATGCATGTGGTGTCCAATCTGCACTAAAAACCCATTGAATGGAGAATCTGCTTTCTGGCCATACAACCAGATGAACCTGCTCTAAACAAAAAACATTTACACACATTTCACGAATCAAATACATTACTCCACTGCGAAACAGATGAGTATAAGATATAAGGGTAACAATCAAAAGAAGCACCTAGGAAAAGAAAGAGGTCTTTCCTAATCACTCCAATACTCAGGATGCTTGGAGTGGTAGTTCCCATCCAACAAAAACACACTCGATGTTTGAACAAACATAGCAGTCATAAAACAGAATACATTACTGGACTGCGAAACAGATGAATATAAGTTTATAAGGGTAACAATCAAAACAAGGAAACTGTATTTCTAATAACTCCAATCGTCAGAACGCTCGGAGTGGTGATTTCCATCCAACATAATCACACTTGATGTTTGAATAAACATAGCAGTCATGAAACGGAATTACCCTGTTGAGAGAGAAGAAACATGTATCACAATTTGTGCAGCACATTGATTATTGTTAGTGACCATTGCAAAAATATCTTTAAAATTATAAAGATAATGAAGCAGATACCTCAACAAGAAGATTTATCAAATTCCTAACATTTGTTATTCAGTAAAATGCAAGTGGTGTCCAATCTGCACTAAAAACCCATTGAATGGAGAATCTGCTTTCTGGTCATACAACCAGATGACCCTGCTCTAAACAAAAAACATTTCCACACATTTAACGATTCAAATACATTACTCCACTGCGAAAAAGATGAATATAAGTTATAAGGGTAACAATCAAAAGAAGCACCTAGGAAAAGAAAGAGTTCTTTCCTAATAACTCCAATACTCAGGATGCTTGGAGTGGTAGTTCTCATCCAACAAAATCACACCCCATTTTTGAACAAACATAGCAGTCATCAAACACAATCACCCTATTGAGAGGCAAGAAACATGTACCACAATTTGTGCATGTGGTGTCAAATATGCACCAAAAGACGATTGAATGGGGAATCTGCTTTCTGGCCATTCAGCCAGATGACCCTGCTGCAACCAACAAACATTTACCCACATTTCACGATTCAAATATATTACTCCAATGTGAAATTGACGAATATATGTGATGAGGGTAACAATCAAAACAAGGACTCAGCAAAAGAATGAAGTCTTTCCTAATAACTCCAATTGTCAGAATGCTCGAAGTAGTGCTTCCCATCCAACAAAATCACACACAAATGTAGAATGAACATAGCAGGCATTAAACGGAATCTCCCTGTTGAGAGGGAAGAAAAATTTACCACAATTCTTGCAGACATTGATTATTGTTTGTGACCATTGCAATAAGATTTGTAAAAATAAAAAGCAAATGAAGGAGATACCTAAACAAGAACATTTATCAAATTCCGAATATTCGTTATATAGTAAAGTGCATGTGGTGTCCAATCTGCACCAAAAGACCATTGAATAGAGAATCTGCTATCTGGCCATACAACCTGATGACCCTGTTGTAAACAACAAACATTTACCCACATTTCACGAATCAGATACATTACTCCACTGTGAAATTGACGAATATAACTTATAAAGGGATCAATCAAAGGAAGCACCTAGCAAAAGAAAACAGTATTTCTAATAACTCCAATCATCAGAACGCTCGGAGTGGTGAATTCCATCCACCATAATCACACTCGATGTTTGAATAAACATAGCCGTCATGAAAATGAATCTCCCTGTTGAGGGAGAAGAACCATGTACCACAATTTGTGCAGCACATTGATTATTTTTAGTGACCATTGCAATAAGATTTTTAAAAATACAATGCAAATGAAGGAGATCCCTAAACAAGAAGATTTATTAAATTCCGAACATTCGTTAATCAGTAAAGTGCATGTGGTGTCAAATATGCACCAAAAGACGATTGAATGGGGAATCTGCTTTCTGGCAATACAACCAGATGACCCGGCTGTAAACAACAAACATTCACCCACATTTCACGAATCAAATACATTACTCCACTGTGAAATTGACGAATATAAGTGATAAAGGTATCAATCAAAGGAAGCACCTAGCTAAAGAAAACAGTATTTCTAATAACTCCAATCGTCAGAACGCTTGGAGTGTTGATTTCCATCCAACATAATCACACTCGATGTTCGAATAAACATAGCAGTCATGAAACGGAATCTGCCTGTTGAGAGAGAAGAAACATGTACCACAATTTGTGCAGCACATTGATTATTTTTAGTAACCATTGCAATAAGATATTTAAAAATTTAGAGCAATTGATGGAGATACGAAAACAAGAATATTTATAACATTCCTAACATTTGTTATTCAGTAAAATGCATGTGGTGTCCAATCTGCACTAAAAACCCATTGAATGGAGAATCTGCTTTCTGGCCATACAACCAGATGAACCTGCTCTAAACAAAAAACATTTACACACATTTCACGAATCAAATACAATCAAAAGAAGCACCTAAGAAAAGAAAGAGTTCTTTGGTAATAACTCCAATACTCAGGATGCTTGGAGTGGTAGTTCCCATCCAACAAAATCACACCCCATGTTTTGAACAAACATAGCAGCCATGAAACAGAATCTCCCTGTTGAGAGGCAAGAAACATGTACCACAATTTGTGAATGTGGTGTCAAATATGCACCAAAAGACGGTTGAATGGGGAATCTGCCTTCTGGCCATACAGCCAGATGACCCTGCTGTAACCAAGAAACATTTACCCACATTTAACGATTCAAATATATTACTCCACTGAGAAATTGACGAATATATGTGATGAGGGTAACAATCAAAACAAGGACTCAGCAAAAGAATGAAGTCTTTCCTAATAACTCCAATTGTCAGAATGCTCGAAGTAGTGCATCCCATCCAAAAGTTATAAGGGTAACAATCAAAAGAAGCACCTAAGAAAAGAAAGAGTTCTTTCCTAATAACTCCAATACTCAGCATGCTTGGGGTGGTAGTTCCCATCCAACAAAATCACACTACATGTTAGAACAAACATAGCAGTCATGAAACAGAATCTAACTATTGAGAGGGAAGAAACATGTACCACAATTTGGGCAGCACATTGATTATTTTTAGTGACCATTGGAATAAGATTTTTAAAAATACAAAGCAGATGAAGGAGATACCTAATAAAGAAGATTTATCAAACTCCGAACATTCGTTATTCAGTAAAGTGCATGTGGTGTCCAATCTGCACCAAAAGACCATTGAATAGAGAATCTGCTTTCTGGCCTTACAACCAGAAGACCCTGCTGTAATCAACAAACATTTACCCACATTTGACTAATCAAATATATTACTCCACTGTGAAATTGATAAATATATGTGGTGAGGGTAACAATCAAAACAAGGACTCAGCAAAAGAAAGAAATCTTTCCTAATAACTCCAATTGTCAGAATGCTTGAAGTAGTGCTTCCCATAAAACAAAATCACACTCAAATGTAGAACGAACATAGCAGGCTTTAAACAGAATCTCCCTGTTGAGAGGGAAGAAACATGTACCACAATTTGTGCAGCACATTGATTATTTTTAGTGACAATTGCTATAATATTTTTAAAAATATAAAGCAAATGAAGGAGATACCTCAACAAAAGGATTTATCAAATTTGGAACTTTTGTTATTCAGTAAAGTGCATGTGGTGTCCAATCTGCACCAAAAGACCATTGAATAGAGAATCTGCTTTCTGGCCATACAACCAGATGACCCTGCTGTAAACAACAAACATTCTCCCCCAGTTCACGAATCAAATACATTACTCCACTGTGAAATTGACGAATATAAGTGATAAAGGTATCAATCAAACGAAGCACCTAGCAAAAGAAAACAGTATTACTAATAACTCCATTTGTCAGAACGCTTGGAGTGGAGATTTCCATCCAACATAATCACACTCGATGTTTGAATAACCATAGCAGTCATGAAACGGAATCTCCCTGTTGAGAGAGAAGAAACATGTACCACAATTTGTGCAGCACATTGATTATTTTTAGTGACCATTGCAATAAGATTTTTAAAAATTTAAAGCAATTGAAGGGGTTGCGAACAAGAATATTTATCAAATTCCTAACATTTGTTATTCAGTAAAATGCATGTGGTGTCCAATCTGCACTAAAAACCCATTGAATGGAGAATCTGCTTTCTGGCCATACAACCAGATGAACCTGCTCGAAACAAAAAACATTTACACACATTTCACGAATCAAATACATTACTCCACTGCGAAACAGATGAGTATAAGATATAAGGGTAACAATCAAAAGAAGCACCTAGGAAAAGAAAGAGGTCTTTCCTAATCACTCCAATACTCAGGATGCTTGGAGTGGTAGTTCCCATCCAACAAAAACACACTCGATGTTTGGACAAACATAGCAGTCATAAAACAGAATACATTACTGGACTGCGAAACAGATGAATATAAGTTTATAAGGGTAACAATCAAAACAAGGAAACTGTATTTCTAATAACTCCAATCGTCAGAACGCTCGGAGTGGTGATTTCCATCCAACATAATCACACTTGATGTTTGAATAAACATAGCAGTCATGAAACGGAATCTCCCTGTTGAGAGAGAAGAAACATGTATCACAATTTGTGCAGCACATTGATTATTGTTAGTGACCATTGCAAAAATATCTTTAAAATTATAAAGATAATGAAGCAGATACCTCAACAAGAAGATTTATCAAATTCCTAACATTTGTTATTCAGTAAAATGCAAGTGGTGTCCAATCTGCACTAAAAACCCATTGAATGGAGAATCTGCTTTCTTGTCATACAACCAGATGACCCTGCTCTAAACAAAAAACATTTCCACACATTTAACGATTCAAATACATTACTCCACTGCGAAAAAGATGAATATAAGTTATAAGGGTAACAATCAAAAGAAGCACCTAGGAAAAGAAAGAGTTCTTTCCTAATAACTCCAATACTCAGGATGCTTGGAGTGGTAGTTCTCATCCAACAAAATCACACCCCATTTTTGAACAAACATAGCAGTCATCAAACACAATCACCCTATTGAGAGGCAAGAAACATGTACCACAATTTGTGCATGTGGTGTCAAATATGCACCAAAAGACGATTGAATGGGGAATCTGCTTTCTGGCCATTCAGCCAGATGACCCTGCTGCAACCAACAAACATTTACCCACATTTCACGATTCAAATATATTACTCCAATGTGAAATTGACGAATATATGTGATGAGGGTAACAATCAAAACAAGGACTCAGCAAAAGAATGAAGTCTTTCCTAATAACTCCAATTGTCAGAATGCTCGAAGTAGTGCTTCCCATCCAACAAAATCACACACAAATGTAGAATGAACATAGCAGGCATTAAACGGAATCTCCCTGTTGAGAGGGAAGAAAAATTTACCACAATTCTTGCAGACATTGATTATTGTTTGTGACCATTGCAATAAGATTTGTAAAAATAAAAAGCAAATGAAGGAGATACCTAAACAAGAACATTTATCAAATTCCGAATATTCGTTATATAGTAAAGTGCATGTGGTGTCCAATCTGCACCAAAAGACCATTGAATAGAGAATCTGCTATCTGGCCATACAACCTGATGACCCTGTTGTAAACAACAAACATTTACCCACATTTCACGAATCAGATACATTACTCCACTGTGAAATTGACGAATATAACTTATAAAGGGATCAATCAAAGGAAGCACCTAGCAAAAGAAAACAGTATTTCTAATAACTCCAATCATCAGAACGCTCGGAGTGGTGAATTCCATCCACCATAATCACACTCGATGTTTGAATAAACATAGCCGTCATGAAAATGAATCTCCCTGTTGAGGGAGAAGAACCATGTACCACAATTTGTGCAGCACATTGATTATTTTTAGTGACCATTGCAATAAGATTTTTAAAAATGAAAAGCGATTGAAGGAGATACGAAAACAAGAATATTTATCATATTCCTAACATTTGTTATTCAGTAAAATTCAAGTGGTGTCCAATCTGCACTAAAAACCCTTTGAATGGAGAATCTGTTTCTGGTCATACAACCAGATGACCCTGCTCTAAATAAAAAACATTTACACACATTTAACAGTTCAAATACATTCCTCCACTGCGAAACAGATAAATATAAGTTATAAGGGTCACAATCAAAAGAAGCACCTAGGAAAAGAAACAGGTCCTTCCTAATAACTCCAATACTCAGGATGCTTGGAGTGGTAGTTGCCATCAGACAAAATCACACTCCATGTTTGAACAAACATAGCAGTCATGAAACAGAATCTCCCTGTTGAGAGGCAAGAAACATGTACCACAATTTGTGCATGTGGTGTCAAATATGCACCAAAAGACGATTGAATGGGGAATCTGCTTTCTGGCCATACAACCAGATGACCCTGCTGTAATCAACAAACATTTACCCACATTTCACGATTCAAATATATCATTCCACTGTGAAATTGATAAATATCTGTGATGAGGGGAACAAACAAAACAAGGACTCAGCAAAAGAAAGAAGTATTTCCTAATAAATACAATTGTCAGAATGCTCGGAGTAGTGCTTCCCATCCAACAAAATCACAGTCGAAAATAGAACATAGCAGGCACTAAACAGAATCTCCCTGTTGAGAGGGAAGAAACAAGTACCACAATTAGTGCAGAACATTTAATATTTTTATTGACCATTGCAATAATATTTTCAAAAACATAAAGCAAATGAAGGAGATACCGCAACAAAAGATTTATAAAAATTCTGAACATTCGTTATTCAGTAAGTGCATGTGGTTTCCAATCAGCACCAAAAGACCATTGAATAGAGAATCTGCTTTCTGGCCATACAACCAGGTGACCCTGCTGTAAACAACAAACATTTACCCATATTTAACGATACAAATACATTACTCCACTGCGAAACAGATGAATATAAGTTATAAGGGTAACAATCAAAAGAAGCACCTAAGAAAAGAAAGAGGTCTTTCCTAATTACTCCACTACTCAAGATGCTTGGAGTGGTAGTTCCCATCCAACAAAATCACACCCCATTTTTGAACAAACATAGCAGTCATGAAACAGAATCTCCCTGTTGAGAGGCAAGAAACATGTACCACAATTTGTGCATGAGGTGTCAAATATGCACCAAAAGAAGATTGAATGGGGAATCTGCTTTCTGGCCATACAACCAGATGACCCTGCAGTAATCAACAAAAATTTGCCCACATTTGACTAATCAAATATATTACTCCAATGTGAAATTGATGAATATATGTGACGAGGGTAACAATCAAAACAAGGACTCAGCAAAAGAAAGAAGTCTTTCCTAATAACTCCAATTGTCAGAATGCTCGAAGTGGTGCTTCCCATCCAACAAAATCACACACAAAAGTAGAACAAACATAGCAGGCATTAAACGCAATCTCCCTGTTGAGAGGGAAGAAACATGTTCCACAATTTGTGCAGCACATGGATTACTTTTAGTGACGCTTGCAAGAAAATTTTTAAAAATAAAATGCAAATGAAGGAGATACCTCAACAAGAAGATTTATCAGATTCCGAACATTCCGTATTCAGGAAAGTGCAAGTGGTGTCCAATCTGCACCAAAAGACCATTGAATAGAGAATCTGCTTTCTGGCCATACAACCAGATGACCCTGCTGTAAACAACAAACTTTTACCCACTTTTCATGAATCAAATACATTACTCCACTGTGAAATTGACGAATATAACTGATAAAGCTATCAATGAAAGGAAGCACGTAGCAAAAGAAAACAGTATTTCTAATCACTCCAACCATCAGAACGCTCAGAGTGGTGATTTCCATCCAACATAATCACATTCGATGTTTCAATAAACATAGCAGTCATGAAACGGAATCTCCCTGTTGAGAGAGAAGAAACATTTACCACAATTTGTGCAGCACATTGATTATTTTTAGTGAACATTGCAATAAGATTTTTAAAAATTTAAAGCAATTGAAGGAGATACGAAAACAAGAATGTTGATCAAATTCCTAACATTTGTTATTCAGTAAAATGCAAGTGGTGTCCAATCTGCACTAAAAACCCATTGAATGGAGAATCTAACAAAAAACATTTACACTCATTTAACAATTCAAATACATTACTCCACTGCAAAACAGATGAATTAAAGTTATAAGGGTAACACTCAAAAGAAGCACCTAGGAAAAGAAAGAGGTCTTTCCTAATAACTCCAATACTCAGCATGCTTGGGGTGCTAGTTCCCATCCAACAAAATCACACTCCATGACTGAATAAACATAGCAGTCATGAAACAGAATCTCCCTGTTGAGAAGCAAGACACATGTACCACAATTTGTGCATGTGGTGTCAAATATGCACCAAAAGACCATTGAAAGGGGAATCTGCTTTCTGGTCATACAACCAGATGACCCTGCTCTAAACAAAAAACATTTACACACATTTGACGAATCAAATACATTACTCCACAGCGAAACAGATGAATATAAGGTATAAGGGTAACAATCAACAGAAGCACCTAGGAAAAGAAAGAGTTCTTTCCTAATAACTAAAATACTCAGGATGCTTCGAGTGGTAGTTCCCATCCAACAAAATCACACTCGATGTTTGAACCAACATAGCAGTCATGAAACAAAATCTCCCTGTTGAAAGGCAAGAAACATGTACCACAATTTGTGCATGTGGTGTCAAATATGCACCGAAAGACGATTGAATGGGGAATCTGCTTTCTGGCCATACAACCAGGTGACCCTGCTGTAAACAACAAACATTTACCCACATTTAACGATTCAAATACATTACTCCACTGCGAAAAAGATGAATATAAGTTATAAGGCTAACAATCAAAAGAAGCACCTAGGAAAAGAAAGAGTTCTTTCCTAATAACTCCAATACTCAGGATGCTTGGAGTGGTAGTTCCCATCCAACAAAATCACACCCCATTTTTGAACAAACATAGCAGTCACGAAACAGAATCTCCCTGTTGAGAGGCAAGAAACATGTACCACAATTTGTGCATGTGGTGTCAAATTTGCACCAAAAGACGATTGAATGGGGAATCTGCTTTCTGGCCATACAACCAGATGACACTGCTGTAATCCACAAACATTTACCCACATTTCACGATTCAAATATATTACTCCACTGTGAAATTGATGAATATATGTGATGAGGGTAACAATCAAAACAAGGTCTCAGCGAAAGAAAGAAGTCTTTCCTAATAACTCCAATTGTCTGAATGCTCGAAGTAGTGCTTCCCATCCAACAAAATCACACTCAAATGTAGAACGAACATAGCAGGCATTAAACGGAATCTCCCTGTTGAGAGAAAAGAAACATGTACCACAATTTGTGCCGACATTGATTATTTTTAGTGACCAGTGCAATAAGATTTGTAAAAATAAAACGCAAATGAAGGAGATACCTAAACAAGAAGATTTATCAAATTCTGAACATTCAATATTCAGTAAAGTGCATGTGGTGTCCAATCTGCACCAAAAGACCATTGAATAGAGAATCTGCTTTCTGGCCATACAACCAGATGACCCTGCTGTAAACAACAAACTTTTACCCACTTTTCATGAATCAAATACATTACTCCACTGTGAAATTGACGAATATAACTGATAAAGCTATCAATGAAAAGAAGCACGTAGCAAAGAAAACAGTATTTCTAATCACTCCAATCGTCAGAACGCTCAGAGTGGTGATTTCCATCCAACATAATCACATTCGATGTTTGAATAAACATAGCAGTCATGAAACGGAATCTCCCTGTTGAGAGAGAAGAAACATTTACCACAATTTGTGCAGCACATTGATTATTTTTAGTGAACATTGCAATAAGATTTTTAAAAATTTAAAGCAATTGAAGGAGATACGAAAACAAGAATGTTGATCAAATTCCTAACATTTGTTATTCAGTAAAATGCAAGTGGTGTCCAATCTGCACTAAAAACCCATTGAATGGAGAATCTAACAAAAAACATTTACACTCATTTAACAATTCAAATACATTACTCCACTGCAAAACAGATGAATTAAAGTTATAAGGGTAACACTCAAAAGAAGCACCTAGGAAAAGAAAGAGGTCTTTCCTAATAACTCCAATCACACTCCATGACTGAATAAACATAGCAGTCATGAAACAGAATCTCCCTGTTGAGAGGCAAGACACATGTACCACAATTTGTGCATGTGGTGTCAAATATGCACCAAAAGACCATTGAAAGGGGAATCTGCTTTCTGGTCATACAACCAGATGACCCTGCTCTAAACAAAAAACAATTACACACATTTGACGAATCAAATACATTACTCCACAGCGAAACAGATGAATATAAGGTATAAGGGTAACAATCAACAGAAGCACCTAGGAAAAGAAAGAGTTCTTTCCTAATAACTAAAATACTCAGGATGCTTGGAGTGGTAGTTCCCATCCAACAAAATCACACTCGATGTTTGAACCAACATAGCAGTCATGAAACAAAATCTCCCTGTTGAGAGGCAAGAAACATGTACCACAATTTGTGCATGTGGTGTCAAATATGCACCGAAAGACGATTGAATGGGGAATCTGCTTTCTGGCCATACAACCACGTGACCCTGCTGTAAACAACAAACATTTACCCACATTTAACGATTCAAATACATTACTCCACTGCGAAAAAGATGAATATAAGTTATAAGGCTAACAATCAAAAGAAGCACCTAGGAAAAGAAAGAGTTCTTTCCTAATAACTCCAATACTCAGGATGCTTAGAGTGGTAGTTCCCATCCAACAAAATCACACCCCATTTTTGAACAAACATAGCAGTCACGAAACAGAATCTCCCTGTTGAGAGGCAAGAAACATGTACCACAATTTGTGCATGTGGTGTCAAATTTGCACCAAAAGACGATTGAATGGGGAATCTGCTTTCTGGCCATACAACCAGATGACACTGCTGTAATCAACAAACATTTACCCACATTTCACGATTCAAATATATTACTCCACTGTGAAATTGATGAATATATGTGATGAGGGTAACAATCAAAACAAGGTCTCAGCGAAAGAAAGAAGTCTTTCCTAATAACTCCAATTGTCAGAATGCTCGAAGTAGTGCTTCCCATCCAACAAAATCACACTCAAATGTAGAACGAACATAGCAGGCATTAAACGGAATCTCCCTGTTGAGAGAAAAGAAACATGTACCACAATTTGTGCCGACATTGATTATTTTTAGTGCCCAGTGCAATAAGATTTGTAAAAATAAAAAGCAAATGAAGGAGATACCTAAACAAGAAGATTTATCAAATTCCGAACATTCGATATTCAGTAAAGTGCATGTGGTGTCCAATCTGCACCAAAAGACCATTGAATAGAGAATCTGCTTTCTGGCCATACAACCAGATGACCCTGCTGTAAACAACAAACTTTTACCCACTTTTCATGAATCAAATACATTACTCCACTGTGAAATTGACGAATATAATTGATAAAGCTATCAATGAAAGGAAGCACGTAGCAAAAGAAAACAGTATTTCTAATCACTCCAATCGTCAGAATGCTCAGAGTGGTGATTTCCATCCAACATAATCACATTCGATGTTTGAATAAACATAGCAGTCATGAAACGGAATCTCCCTGTTGAGAGAGAAGAAACATTTACCACAATTTGTGCAGCACATTGATTATTTTTAGTGAACATTGCAATAAGATTTTTAAAAATTTAAAGCAATTGAAGGAGTTACAAAAACAAGAATGTTGATCAAATTCCTAACATTTGTTATTCAGTAAAATGCAAGTGGTGTCCAATCTGCACTAAAAACCCATTGAATGGAGAATCTAACAAAAAACATTTACACTCATTTAACAATTCAAATACATTACTCCACTGCAAAACAGATGAATTAAAGTTATAAGGGTAACACTCAAAAGAAGCACCTAGGAAAAGAAAGAGGTCTTTCCTAATAACTCCAATACTCACCATGCTTGGGGTGCTAGTTCCCATCCAACAAAATCACACTCCATGACTGAATAAACATAGCAGTCATGAAACAGAATCTCCCTGTTGAGAGGCAAGACACATGTACCACAATTTGTGCATGTGGTGTCAAATATGCACCAAAAGACCATTGAAAGGGGAATCTGCTTTCTGGTCATACAACCAGATGACCCTGCTCTAAACAAAAAATATTTACACACATTTGACGAATCAAATACATTACTCCACAGCGAAACAGATGAATATAAGGTATAAGGGTAACAATCAACAGAAGCACCTAGGAAAGGAAAGAGTTCTTTCCTAATAACTAAAATACTCAGGATGCTTGGAGTGGTAGTTCCCATCCAACAAAATCACACTCGATGTTTGAACCAACATAGCAGTCATGAAACAAAATCTCCCTGTTGAGAGGCAAGAAACATGTACCACAATTTGTGCATGTGGTGTCAAATATGCACCGAAAGACGATTGAATGGGGAATCTGCTTTCTGGCCATACAACCAGGTGACCCTGCTGTAAACAACAAACATTTACCCACATTTAACGATTCAAATACATTACTCCACTGCGAAAAAGATGAATATAAGTTATAAGGCTAACAATCAAAAGAAGCACCTAGGAAAAGAAAGAGTTCTTTCCTAATAACTCCAATACTCAGGATGCTTGGAGTGGTAGTTCCCATCCAACAAAATCACACCCCATTTTTGAACAAGCATAGCAGTCACGAAACAGAATCTCCCTGTTGAGAGGCAAGAAACATGTACCACAATTTGTGCATGTGGTGTCAAATTTGCACCAAAAGACGATTGAATGGGGAATCTGCTTTCTGGCCATACAACCAGATGACACTGCTGTAATCAACAAACATTTACCCACATTTCACGATTCAAATATATTACTCCACTGTGAAATTGATGAATATATGTGATGAGGGTAACAATCAAAACAAGGTCTCAGCGAAAGAAAGAAGTCTTTCCTAATAACTCCAATTGTCAGAATGCTCGAAGTAGTGCTTCCCATCCAACAAAATCACACTCAAATGTAGAACGAACATAGCAGGCATTAAACGGAATCTCCCTGTTGAGAGAAAAGAAACATGTACCACAATTTGTGCCGACATTGATTATTTTTAGTGCCCAGTGCAATAAGATTTGTAAAAATAAAAAGCAAATGAAGGAGATACCTGAACAAGAAGATTTATCAAATTCCGAACATTCGATATTCAGTAAAGTGCATGTGGTGTCCAATCTGCACCAAAAGACCATTGAATAGAGAATCTGCTTTCTGGCCATACAACCAGATGACCCTGCTGTAAACAACAAACTTTTACCCACTTTTCATGAATCAAATACATTACTCCACTGTGAAATTGACGAATATAACTGATAAAGCTATCAATGAAAGGAAGCACGTAGCAAAAGAAAACAGTATTTCTAATCACTCCAATCGTCAGAACGCTCTGAGTGGTGATTTCCATCCAACATGATCACATTCGATGTTTGAATAAACATAGCAGTCATGAAACGGAATCTCCCTGTTGAGAGAGAAGAAACATTTACCACAATTTGTGCAGCACATTGATTATTTTTAGTGAACATTGCAATAAGATTTTTAAAAATTTAAAGCAATTGAAGGAGATACAAAAACAAGAATGTTGATCAAATTCCTAACATTTGTTATTCAGTAAAATGCAAGTGGTGTCCAATCTGCACTAAAAACCCATTGAATGGAGAATCTAACAAAAAACATTTACACTCATTTAACAATTCAAATACATTACTCCACTGCAAAACAGATGAATTAAAGTTATAAGGGTAACACTCAAAAGAAGCACCTAGGAAAAGAAAGAGGTCTTTCCTAATAACTCCAATACTCACCATGCTTGGGGTGCTAGTTCCCATCCAACAAAATCACACTCCATGACTGAATAAACATAGCAGTCATGAAACAGAATCTCCCTGTTGAGAGGCAAGACACATGTACCACAATTTGTGCATGTGGTGTCAAATATGCACCAAAAGACCATTGAAAGGGGAATCTGCTTTCTGGTCATACAACCAGATGACCCTGCTCTAAACAAAAAACATTTACACACATTTGACGAATCAAATACATTACTCCACAGCGAAACAGATGAATATAAGGTATAAGGGTAACAATCAACAGAAGCACCTAGGAAAAGAAAGAGTTCTTTCCTAATAACTAAAATACTCAGGATGCTTGGAGTGGTAGTTCCCATCCAACAAAATCACACTCGATGTTTGAACCAACATAGCAGTCATGAAACAAAATCTCCCTGTTGAGAGGCAAGAAACATGTACCACAATTTGTGCATGTGGTGTCAAATATGCACCGAAAGACGATTGAATGGGGAATCTGCTTACTGGCCATACAACCAGGTGACCCTGCTGTAAACAACAAACATTTACCCACATTTAACGATTCAAATACATTACTCCACTGCGAAAAAGATGAATATAAGTTATAAGGCTAACAATCAAAAGAAGCACCTAGGAAAAGAAAGAGTTCTTTCCTAATAACTCCAATACTCAGGATGCTTGGAGTGGTAGTTCCCATCCAACAAAATCACACCCCATTTTTGAACAAACATAGCAGTCACGAAACAGAATCTCCCTGTTGAGAGGCAAGAAACATGTACCACAATTTGTGCATGTGGTGTCAAATTTGCACCAAAAGACCATTGAATAGAGAATCTGCTTTCTGGCCATACAACCAGATGACCCTGCTGTAAACAACAAACTTTTACCCACTTTTCATGAATCAAATACATTACTCCACTGTGAAATTGACGAATATAACTGATAAAGCTATCAATGAAAGGAAGCACGTAGCAAAAGAAAACAGTATTTCTAATCACTCCAAACGTCAGAATGCTCAGAGCGGTGATTTCCATCCAACATAATCACATTCGATGTTTGAATAAACATAGCAGTCATGAAACGGAATCTCCCTGTTGAGAGAGAAGAAACATTTACCACAATTTGTGCAGCACATTGATTATTTTTAGTGAACATTGCAATAAGATTTTTAAAAATTTAAAGCAATTGAAGGAGATACGAAAACAAGAATGTTGATCAAATTCCTAACATTTGTTATTCAGTAAAATGCAAGTGGTGTCCAATCTGCACTAAAAACCCATTGAATGGAGAATCTAACAAAAAACATTTACACTCATTTAACAATTCAAATACATTACTCCACTGCAAAACAGATGAATTAAAGTTATAAGGGTAACACTCAAAAGAAGCACCTAGGAAAAGAAAGAGGTCTTTCCTAATAACTCCAATACTCAGCATGCTTGGGGTGCTAGTTCCCATCCAACAAAATCACACTCCATGACTGAATAAACATAGCAGTCATGAAACAGAATCTCCCTGTTGAGAGGCAAGACACATGTACCACAATATGTGCATGTGGTGTCAAATATGCACCAAAAGACCATTGAAAGGGGAATCTGCTTTCTGGTCATACAACCAGATGACCCTGCTCTAAACAAAAAACATTTACACACATTTGACGAATCAAATACATTACTCCACAGCGAAACAGATGAATATAAGGTATAAGGGTAACAATCAACAGAAGCACCTAGGAAAAGAAAGAGTTCTTTCCTAATAACTAAAATATTCAGGATGCTTGTAGTGGTAGTTCCCATCCAACAAAATCACACTCGATGTTTGAACCAACATAGCAGTCATGAAACAAAATCTCCCTGTTGAGAGGCAAGAAACATGTACCACAATTTGTGCATGTGGTGTCAAATATGCACCGAAAGACAATTGAATGGGGAATCTGCTTTCTGGCCATACAACCAGGTGACCCTGCTGTAAACAACAAACATTTACCCACATTTAACGATTCAAATACATTACTCCACTGCGAAAAAGATGAATATAAGTTATAAGGCTAACAATCAAAAGAAGCACCTAGGAAAAGAAAGAGTTCTTTCCTAATAACTCCAATACTCAGGATGCTTGGAGTGGTAGTTCCCATCCAACAAAATCACACCCCATTTTTGAACAAACATAGCAGTCACGAAACAGAATCTCCCTGTTGAGAGGCAAGAAACATGTACCACAATTTGTGCATGTGGTGTCAAATTTGCACCAAAAGATGATTGAATGGGGAATCTGCTTTCTGGCCATACGACCAGATGACACTGCTGTAATCAACAAACATTTACCCACATTTCACGATTCAAATATATTACTCCACTGTGAAATTGATGAATATATGTGATGAGGGTAACAATCAAAACAAGGTCTCAGCGAAAGAAAGAAGTCTTTCCTAATAACTCCAATTGTCAGAATGCTCGAAGTAGTGCTTCCCATCCAACAAAATCACACTCAAATGTAGAACGAACATAGCAGGCATTAAACGGAATCTCCCTGTTGAGAGAAAAGAAACATGTACCACAATTTGTGCCGACATTGATTATTTTTAGTGACCAGTGCATCAAGATTTGTAAAAATAAAAAGCAAATGAAGGAGATACCTAAACAAGAAGATTTATCAAATTCCGAACATTCGATATTCAGTAAAGTGCATGTGGTGTCCAATCTGCACCAAAAGACCATTGAATAGAGAATCTGCTTTCTGGCCATACAACCAGATGACCCTGCTGTAAACAAATAAACATTTACCCACTTTTCATGAATCAAACACATTACTCCACTGTGATATTGACGAATATAACTGATAAAGCTATCAATGAAAGGAAGCACGTAGCAAAAGAAAACAGTATTTCTAATCACTCCAATCGTCAGAACGCTCAGAGTGGTGATTTCCATCCAACATAATCACATTCGATGTTTGAATAAACATAGCAGTCATGAAACGGAATCTCCCTGTTGAGAGAGAAGAAACATTTACCACAATTTGTGCAGCACATTGATTATTTTTAGTGAACATTGCAATAAGATTTTTAAAAATTTAAAGCAATTGAAGGAGATACGAAAACAAGAATGTTGATCAAATTCCTAACATTTGTTATTCAGTAAAATGCAAGTGGTGTCCAATCTGCACTAAAAACCCATTGAATGGAGAATCTAACAAAAAACATTTACACTCATTTAACAATTCAAATACAGTACTCCACTGCAAAACAGATGAATTAAAGTTATAAGGAAAACACTCAAAAGAAGCACATAGGAAAAGAAAGAGGTCTTTCCTAATAACTCCAATACTCAGCATGCTTGGGGTGCTAGTTCCCATCCAACAAAATCACACTCCATGACTGAATAAACATAGCAGTCATGAAACAGAATCTCTCGGTTGAGAGGCAAGACACATGTACCACAATTTGTGCATGTGGTGTCAAATATGCACCAAAAGACCATTGAAAGGGGAATCTGCTTTCTGGTCATACAACCAGATGACCCTGCTCTAAACAAAAAACATTTACACACATTTGACGAATCAAATACATTACTCCACAGCGAAACAGATGAATATAAGGTATAAGGGTAACAATCAACAGAAGCACCTAGGAAAAGAAAGAGTTCTTTCCTAATAACTAAAATACTCAGGATGCTTGGAGTGGTAGTTCCCATCCAACAAAATCACACTCGATGTTTGAACCAACATAGCAGTCATGAAACAAAATCTCCCTGTTGAGAGGCAAGAAACATGTACCACAATTTGTGCATGTGGTGTCAAATATGCACCGAAAGACGATTGAATGGGGAATCTGCTTTCTGGCCATACAACCAGGTGACCCTGCTGTAAACAACAAACATTTACCCACATTTAACGATTCAAATACATTACTCCACTGCGAAAAAGATGAATATAAGTTATAAGGCTAACAATCAAAAGAAGCACCTAGGAAAAGAAAGAGTTCTTTCCTAATAACTCCAATACTCAGGATGCTTGGAGTGGTAGTTCCCATCCAACAAAATCACACCCCATTTTTGAACAAACATAGCAGTCACGAAACAGAATCTCCTTGTTGAGAGGCAAGAAACATGTACCACAATTTGTGCATGTGGTGTCAAATTTGCACCAAAAGACGATTGAATGGGGAATCTGCTTTCTGGCCATACAACCAGATGACACTGCTGTAATCCACAAACATTTACCCACATTTCACGATTCAAATACATTACTCCACTGTGAAACTGACGAATATAACTGATAAAGCTATCAATGAAAAGAAGCACGTAGCAAAGAAAACAGTATTTCTAATCACTCCAATCGTCAGAACTCTCAGAGTGGTGATTTCCATCCAACATAATCACATTCGATGTTTGAATAAACATAGCAGTCATGAAACGGAATCTCCCTGTTGAGAGAGAAGAAACATTTACCACAATTTGTGCAGCACATTGATTATTTTTAGTGAACATTGCAATAAGATTTTTAAAAATTTAAAGCAATTGAAGGAGATACGAAAACAAGAATGTTGATCAAATTCCTAACATTTGTTATTCAGTAAAATGCAAGTGGTGTCCAATCTGCACTAAAAACCCATTGAATGGAGAATCTAACAAAAAACATTTACACTCATTTAACAATTCAAATACATTACTCCACTGCAAAACAGATGAATTAAAGTTATAAGGGTAACACTCAAAAGAAGCACATAGGAAAAGAAAGAGGTCTTTCCTAATAACTCCAATACTCAGCATGCTTGGGGTGCTAGTTCCCATCCAACAAAATCACACTCCATGACTGAATAAACATAGCAGTCATGAAACAGAATCTCCCTGTTGAGAGGCAAGACACATGTACCACAATTTGTGCATGTGGTGTCAAATATGCACCAAAAGACCATTGAAAGGGGAATCTGCTTTCTGGTCATACAACCAGATGACCCTGCTCTAAACAAAAAACATTTACACACATTTGACGAATCAAATACATTACTCCACAGCGAAACAGATGAATATAAGGTATAAGGGTAACAATCAACAGAAGCACCTAGGAAAAGAAAGAGTTCTTTCCTAATAACTAAAATACTCAGGATGCTTCGAGTGGTAGTTCCCATCCAACAAAATCACACTCGATGTTTGAACCAACATAGCAGTCATGAAACAAAATCTCCCTGTTGAGAGGCAAGAAACATGTACCACAATTTGTGCATGTGGTGTCAAATATGCACCGAAAGACGATTGAATGGGGAATCTGCTTTCTGGCCATACAACCAGGTGACCCTGCTGTAAACAACAAACATTTACCCACATTTAACGATTCAAATACATTACTCCACTGCGAAAAAGATGAACATAAGTTATAAGGCTAACAATCAAAAGAAGCACCTAGGAAAAGAAAGAGTTCTTTCCTAATAACTCCAATACTCAGGATGCTTGGAGTGGTAGTTCCCATCCAACAAAATCACACCCCATTTTTGAACAAACATAGCAGTCACGAAACAGAATCTCCCTGTTGAGAGGCAAGAAACATGTACCACAATTTGTGCATGTGGTGTCAAATTTGCACCAAAAGACGACTGAATGGGGAATCTGCTTTCTGGCCATACAACCAGATGACACTGCTGTAATCCACAAACATTTACCCACATTTCACGATTCAAATATATTACTCCACTGTGAAATTGATGAATATATGTGATGAGGGTAACAATCAAAACAAGGTCTCAGCGAAAGAAAGAAGTCTTTCCTAATAACTCCAATTGTCTGAATGCTCGAAGTAGTGCTTCCCATCCAACAAAATCACACTCAAATGTAGAACGAACATAGCAGGCATTAAACGGAATCTCCCTGTTGAGAGAAAAGAAACATGTACCACAATTTGTGCCGACATTGATTATTTTTAGTGACCAGTGCAATAAGATTTGTAAAAATAAAACGCAAATGAAGGAGATACCTAAACAAGAAGATTTATCAAATTCTGAACATTCGATATTCAGTAAAGTGCATGTGGTGTCCAATCTGCACCAAAAGACCATTGAATAGAGAATCTGCTTTCTGGCCATACAACCAGATGACCCTGCTGTAAACAACAAACTTTTACCCACTTTTCATGAATCAAATACATTACTCCACTGTGAAATTGACGAATATAACTGATAAAGCTATCAATGAAAGGAAGCACGTAGCAAAAGAAAACAGTATTTCTAATCACTCCAATCGTCAGAATGCTCAGAGCGGTGATTTCCATCCAACATAATCACATTCGATGTTTGAATAAACATAGCAGTCATGAAACGGAATCTCCCTGTTGAGAGAGAAGAAACATTTACCACAATTTGTGCAGCACATTGATTATTTTTAGTGAACATTGCAATAAGATTTTTAAAAATTTAAAGCAATTGAAGGAGATACGAAAACAAGAATGTTGATCAAATTCCTAACATTTGTTATTCAGTAAAATGCAAGTGGTGTCCGATCTGCACTAAAAACCCATTGAATGGAGAATCTAACAAAAAACATTTACACTCATTTAACAATTCAAATACATTACTCCACTGCAAAACAGATGAATTAAAGTTATAAGGAAAACACTCAAAAGAAGCACCTAGGAAAAGAAAGAGGTCTTTCCTAATAACTCCAATACTCAGGATGCTTGGAGTGGTAGTTCCCATCCAACAAAATCACACTCCATGACTGAATAAACATAGCAGTCATGAAACAGAATCTCCCTGTTGAGAGGCAAGACACATGTACCACAATATGTGCATGTGGTGTCAAATATGCACCAAAAGACCATTGAAAGGGGAATCTGCTTTCTGGTCATACAACCAGATGACCCTGCTCTAAACAAAAAACATTTACACACATTTGACGAATCAAATACATTACTCCACAGCGAAACAGATGAATATAAGGTATAAGGGTAACAATCAACAGAAGCACCTAGGAAAAGAAAGAGTTCTTTCCTAATAACTAAAATACTCAGGATGCTTGGAGTGGTAGTTCCCATCCAACAAAATCACACTCGATGTTTGAACCAACATAGCAGTCATGAAACAAAATCTCCCTGTTGAGAGGCAAGAAACATGTACCACAATTTGTGCATGTGGTGTCAAATATGCACCGAAAGACGATTGAATGGGGAATCTGCTTTCTGGCCATACAACCAGGTGACCCTGCTGTAAACAACAAACATTTACCCACATTTAACGATTCAAATACATTACTCCACTGCGAAAAAGATGAATATAAGTTATAAGGCTAACAATCAAAAGAAGCACCTAGGAAAAGAAAGAGTTCTTTCCTAATAACTCCAATACTCAGGATGCTTGGAGTGGTAGTTCCCATCCAACAAAATCACACCCCATTTTTGAACAAACATAGCAGTCACGAAACAGAATCTCCCTGTTGAGAGGCAAGAAACATGTACCACAATTTGTGCATGTGGTGTCAAATTTGCACCAAAAGACGATTGAATGGGGAATCTGCTTTCTGGCCATACAACCAGATGACACTGCTGTAATCAACAAACATTTACCCACATTTCACGATTCAAATATATTACTCCACTGTGAAATTGATGAATATATGTGATGAGGGTAACAATCAAAACAAGGTCTCAGCGAAAGAAAGAAGTCTTTCCTAATAACTCCAATTGTCAGAATGCTCGAAGTAGTGCTTCCCATCCAACAAAATCACACTCAAATGTAGAACGAACATAGCAGGCATTAAACGGAATCTCCCTGTTGAGAGAAAAGAAACATGTACCACAATTTGTGCCGACATTGATTATTTTTAGTGCCCAGTGCAATAAGATTTGTAAAAATAAAAAGCAAATGAAGGAGATACCTAAACAAGAAGATTTATCAAATTCCGAACATTCGATATTCAGTAAAGTGCATGTGGTGTCCAATCTGCACCAAAAGACCATTGAATAGAGAATCTGCTTTCTGGCCATACAACCAGATGACCCTGCTGTAAACAACAAACCTTTACCCACTTTTCATGAATCAAATACATTACTCCACTGTGAAATTGACGAATATAACTGATAAAGCTATCAATGAAAGGAAGCACGTAGCAAAAGAAAACAGTATTTCTAATCACTCCAATCGTCAGAATGCTCAGAGTGGTGATTTCCATCCAACATAATCACATTCGATGTTTGAATAAACATAGCAGTCATGAAACGGAATCTCCCTGTTGAGAGAGAAGAAACATTTACCACAATTTGTGCAGCACATTGATTATTTTTAGTGAACATTGCAATAAGATTTTTAAAAATTTAAAGCAATTGAAGGAGATACGAAAACAAGAATGTTGATCAAATTCCTAACATTTGTTATTCAGTAAAATGCAAGTGGTGTCCAATCTGCACTAAAAACCCATTGAATGGAGAATCTAACAAAAAACATTTACACTCATTTAACAATTCAAATACATTACTCCACTGCAAAACAGATGAATTAAAGTTATATGGAAAATACTCAAAAGAAGCACCTAGGAAAAGAAAGAGGTCTTTCCTAATAACTCCAATACTCAGCATGCTTGGGGTGCTAGTTCCCATCCAACAAAATCACACTCCATGACTGAATAAACATAGCAGTCATGAAACAGAATCTCTTGGTTGAGAGGCAAGACACATGTACCACAATTTGTGCATGTGGTGTCAAATATGCACCAAAAGACCATTGAAAGGGGAATCTGCTTTCTGGTCATACAACCAGATGACCCTGCTCTAAACAAAAAACATTTACACACATTTGACGAATCAAATACATTACTCCACAGCGAAACAGATGAATATAAGGTATAAGGGTAACAATCAACAGAAGCACCTAGGAAAAGAAAGAGTTCTTTCCTAATAACTAAAATACTCAGGATGCTTGGAGTGGTAGTTCCCATCCAACAAAATCACACTCGATGTTTGAACCAACATAGCAGTCATGAAACAAAATCTCCCTGTTGAGAGGCAAGAAACATGTACCACAATTTGTGCATGTGGTGTCAAATATGCACCGAAAGACGATTGAATGGGGAATCTGCTTTCTGGCCATACAACCAGGTGACCCTGCTGTAAACAACAAACATTTACCCACATTTAACGATTCAAATACATTACTCCACTGCGAAAAAGATGAATATAAGTTATAAGGCTAACAATCAAAAGAAGCACCTAGGAAAAGAAAGAGTTCTTTCCTAATAACTCCAATACTCAGGATGCTTGGAGTGGTAGTTCCCATCCAACAAAATCACACCCCATTTTTGAACAAACATAGCAGTCACGAAACAGAATCTCCCTGTTGAGAGGCAAGAAACATGTACCACAATTTGTGCATGTGGTGTCAAATTTGCACCAAAAGACGATTGAATGGGGAATCTGCTTTCTGGCCATACAACCAGATGACACTGCTGTAATCAACAAACATTTACCCACATTTCACGATTCAAATATATTACTCCACTGTGAAATTGATGAATATATTTGATGAGGGTAACAATCAAAACAAGGTCTCAGCGAAAGAAAGAAGTCTTTCCTAATAACTCCAATTGTCAGAATGCTCGAAGTAGTGCTTCCCATCCAACAAAATCACACTCAAATGTAGAACGAACATAGCAGGCATTAAACGGAATCTCCCTGTTGAGAGAAAAGAAACATGTACCACAATTTGTGCCGACATTGATTATTTTTAGTGACCAGTGCAATAAGATTTGTAAAAATAAAAAGCAAATGAAGGAGATACCTAAACAAGAAGATTTATCAAATTCCGAACATTCGATATTCAGTAAAGTGCATGTGGTGTCCAATCTGCACCAAAAGACCATTGAATAGAGAATCTGCTTTCTGGCCATACAACCAGATGACCCTGCTGTAAACAACAAACTTTTACCCACTTTTCATGAATCAAATACATTACTCCACTGTGAAATTGACGAATATAACTGATAAAGCTATCAATGAAAGGAAGCACGTAGCAAAAGAAAACAGTATTTCTAATCACTCCAATCGTCAGAACGCTCAGAGTGGTGATTTCCATCCAACATAATCACATTCGATGTTTGAATAAACATAGCAGTCATGAAACGGAATCTCCCTGTTGAGAGAGAAGAAACATTTACCACAATTTGTGCAGCACATTGATTATTTTTAGTGAACATTGCAATAAGATTTTTAAAAATTTAAAGCAATTGAAGGAGATACGAAAACAAGAATGTTGATCAAATTCCTAACATTTGTTATTCAGTAAAATGCAAGTGGTGTCCGATCTGCACTAAAAACCCATTGAATGGAGAATCTAACAAAAAACATTTACACTCATTTAACAATTCAAATACATTACTCCACTGCAAAACAGATGAATTAAAGTTATAAGGAAAACACTCAAAAGAAGCACCTAGGAAAAGAAAGAGGTCTTTCCTAATAACTCCAATACTCAGCATGCTTGGGGTGCTAGTTCCCATCCAACAAAATCACACTCCATGACTGAATAAACATAGCAGTCATGAAACAGAATCTCCCTGTTGAGAGGCAAGACACATGTACCACAATTTGTGCATGTGGTGTCAAATATGCACCAAAAGACCATTGAAAGGGGAATCTGCTTTCTGGTCATACAACCAGATGACCCTGCTCTAAACAAAAAACATTTACACACATTTGACGAATCAAATACATTACTCCACAGCGAAACAGATGAATATAAGGTATAAGGGTAACAATCAACAGAAGCACCTAGGAAAAGAAAGAGTTCTTTCCTAATAACTAAAATACTCAGGATGCTTGGAGTGGTAGTTCCCATCCAACAAAATCACACTCGATGTTTGAACCAACATAGCAGTCATGAAACAAAATCTCCAAGTTGAGAGGCAAGAGACATGTACCACAATTTGTGCATGTGGTGTCAAATATGCACCGAAAGACGATTGAATGGGGAATCTGCTTTCTGGCCATACAACCAGGTGACCCTGCTGTAAACAACAAACATTTACCCACATTTAACGATTCAAATACATTACTCCACTGCAAAAAAGATGAATATAAGTTATAAGGCTAACAATCAAAAGAAGCACCTAGGAAAAGAAAGAGTTCTTTCCTAATAACTCCAATACTCAGGATGCTTGGTGTGGTAGTTCCCATCCAACAAAATCACACCCCATTTTTGAACAAACATAGCAGTCACGAAACAGAATCTCCCTGTTGAGAGGCAAGAAACATGTACCACAATTTGTGCATGTGGTGTCAAATTTGCACCAAAAGACGATTGAATGGGGAATCTGCTTTCTGGCCATACGACCAGATGACACTGCTGTAATCAACAAACATTTACCCACATTTCACGATTCAAATATATTACTCCACTGTGAAATTGATGAATATATGTGATGAGGGTAACAATCAAAACAAGGTCTCAGCGAAAGAAAGAAGTCTTTCCTAATAACTCCAATTGTCAGAATGCTCGAAGTAGTGCTTCCCATCCAACAAAATCACACACAAATGTAGAACGAACATAGCAGGCATTAAACGGAATCTCCCTGTTGAGAGAAAAGAAACATGTACCACAATTTGTGCCGACATTGATTATTTTTAGTGACCAGTGCAATAAGATTTGTAAAAATAAAAAGCAAATGAAGGAGATACCTAAACAAAAAGATTTATCAAATTCCGAACATTCGATATTCAGTAAAGTGCATGTGGTGTCCAATCTGCACCAAAAGACCATTGAATAGAGAATCTGCTTTCTGGCCATACAACCAGATGACCCTGCTGTAAACAACAAACTTTTACCCACTTTTCATGAATCAAATACATTACTCCACTGTGATATTGACGAATATAACTGATAAAGCTATCAATGAAAGGAAGCACGTAGCAAAAGAAAACAGTATTTCTAATCACTCCAATCGTCAGAACGCTCAGAGTGGTGATTTCCATCCAACATAATCACATTCGATGTTTGAATAAACATAGCAGTCATGAAACGGAATCTCCCTGTTGAGAGAGAAGAAACATTTACCACAATTTGTGCAGCACATTGATTATTTTTAGTGAACATTGCAATAAGATTTTTAAAAATTTAAATCAATTGATGGAGATACGAAAACAAGAATATTTATCAATTTCCTAACATTTGTTATTCAGTAAAATGCAAGTGGTGTCCAAGCTGCACTAAAAATCCTCTGAATGGAGAATCTGTTTCTGGTCATACAACCAGATGACCCTTCTCTAAACAAAAAACATTTACACACATTTGACGATTCAAATACATTACTCCACTGCGAAACAGATGAATGTAAGTTATAAGTGGAACAATCAAAAGAAGCACCTAGGAAAAGAAAGAGTTCTTTCCTACTAACTCCAATACTCAGCATGCTTGGGGTGGTAGTTCCCATCCAACAAAATCACACTACATGTTAGAACAAACAAAGCAGTCATGAAACAGAATCTAACTATTGAGAGGGAAGAAACATATACCACAATTTGGGCAGCACATTGATTATTTTTAGTGACCATTGGAATAAGATTTTTAAAAATACAAAGCAAATGAAGGAGATACCTAATAAAGAAGATTTATCAAACTCCGAACATTCGTTATTCAGTAAAGTGCATGTGGTGTCCAATCTGCACCAAAAGACCATTGAATAGAGAATCTGCTTTCTGGCCTTACAACCAGAAGACCCTGCTGTAATCAACAAACATTTACCCACATTTGACTAATCAAATATATTACTCCACTGTGAAATTGATGAATATATGTGGTGAGGGTAACAATCAAAACAAGGACTCAGCAAAAGAAAGAAATCTTTCCTAATAACTCCAATTGTCTGAATGCTTGAAGTAGTGCTTCCCATATAACAAAATCTCACTCAAATGTAGAACGAACATAGCAGGCATTTAACAGAATCTCCCTGTTGAGAGGGAAGAAACATGTACCACAATTTGTGCAGCACATTGATTATTTTTAGTGACAATTGCTATAATATTTTTAAAAATATAAAGCAAATGAAGGAGATACCTCAACAAGAGGATTTATCAAATTTGGAACTTTTGTTATTCAGTAAAGTGCATGTGGTGTCCAATCTGCACCAAAAGACCAGTGAAGAGAGAATCTTGCTTCCTGGCCATACAACCAGATGACCCTGCTGTAAACAACAAACATTTTCCCACAGTTCACGAATCAAATACATTACTCCACTGTGAAATTGACGAATATAAGTGATAAAGGTATCAATCAAAGGAAGCACCTAGCAAAAGAAAACAGTATTACTAATAACTCCATTTGTCAGAACGCTTGGAGTGGAGATTTCCATCCAACATAATCACACTCGATGTTTGAATAACCATAGCAGTCATGAAACGGAATCTCCCTGTTGAGAGAGAAGAAACATGTACCACAATTTGTGCAGCACATTGATTATTTTTAGTGACCATTGCAATAAGATTTTTAAAATTTTAAAGCAATTGAAGGGGTTGCAAACAAGAATATTTATCAAATTCCTAACATTTGTTATTCAGTAAAATGCAAGTGGTGTCCCATCTGCACTAAAAACCCATTGAATGGAGAATCTGCTTTCCGGTCACACAACCAGATGACCCTGCTCTAAACAAAAAACATTTCCACACATTTAACGATTCAAATACATTACTCCACTGCGAAAAAGATGAATATAAGTTATAAGGGTAACAATCAAAAGAAGCACCTAGGAAAAGAAAGAGTTCTTTCCTAATAACTCCAATACTCAGGATGCTTGGAGTGGTAGTTCCCATCCAACAAAATCACACCCCATTTTTGAACAAACATAGCAGTCATCAAACACAATCGCCCTATTGAGAGGCAAGAAACATGTACCACAATTTGTGCATGTGGTGTCAAATATGCAACAAAAGACGATTGAATGGGGAATCTGCTTTCTGGCCATTCAGCCAGATGACCCTGCTGCAACCAACAAACATTTACCCACATTTCACGATTCAAATATATTACTCCAATTTGAAATTGACGAATATATGTGATGAGGGTAACAATCAAAACAAGGACTCAGCAAAAGAATGAAGTCTTTCCTAATAACTCCAATTGTCAGAATGCTCGAAGTAGTGCTTCCCATCCAACAACATCACACTCAAATGTAGAATGAACATAGCAGGCATTAAACGGAATCTCCCTGTTGAGACGGAAGAAACATTTACCACAATTTTTGCAGACATTGATTATTATTAGTGACCATTGCAATAAGATTTGTAAAAATAAAAAGCAAATGAAGGAGATACCTAAACAAGAAGATTTATCAAATTCCGAAAATTCGTTATTCAGTAAAATGCAAGTGGTGTCCAATCTGCACTAAAAACCCATTGAATGGAGAATCTAACAAAAAACATTTACACTCATTAACCAATTCAAATACATTACTCCACTGCAAAACAGATGAAAATAAGTTATAAGGGTAACACTCAAAAGAAGCACCTAGGAAAAGAAAGAGGTCTTTCCTAATAACTCCAATACTCAGGATGGTTGGAGTGGTAGTTCCCATCCAACAAAATCACACCCCATTTTTGAACAAACATAGCAGTCACGAAACAGAATCTCCCTGTTGAGAGGCAAGAAACATGTACCACAATTTGTGCATGTGGTGTCAAATTTGCACCAAAAGACGATTGAATGGGGAATCTGCTTTCTGGCCATACAACCAGATGACACTGCTGTAATCAACAAACATTTACCCACATTTCACGATTCAAATATATAACTCCACTGTGAAATTGATGAATATTTGTGATGAGGGTAACAATCAAAACAAGGTCTCAGCGAAAGAAAGAAGTCTTTCCTAATAACTCCAATTGTCAGAATGCTCGAAGTAGTGCTTCCCATCCAACAAAATCACACTCAAATGTAGAAAGAACATAGCAGGCATTAAACGGAATCTCCCTGTTGAGAGAAAAGAAACATGTACCACAATTTGTGCCAAAATTGATTATTTTTAGTGACCAGTGCAATAAGATTTGTAAAAATAAAAAGCAAATGAAGGAGATACCTAAACAAGAAGATTTATCAAATTCCGAACATTCGATATTCAGTAAAGTGCATGTGGTGTCCAATCTGCACCAAAAGACCATTGAATAGAGAATCTGCTTTCTGGCCATACAACCAGATGACCCTGCTGTAAACAACAAACTTTTACCCACTTTTCATGAATAAAATACATTACTCCACTGTGATATTGACGAATATAACTGATAAAGATATCAATGAAAGGAAGCACGTAGCAAAAGAAAACAGTATTTCTAATCACTCCAATCGTCAGAACGCTCAGAGTGGTGATTTCCATCCAACATAATCACATTCGATGTTTGAATAAACATAGCAGTCATGAAACGGAATCTCCCTGTTGAGAGAGAAGAAACATTTACCACAATTTGTGCAGCACATTGATTATTTTTAGTGAACATTGCAATAAGATTTTTAAAAATTTAAAGCAATTGAAGGAGATACGAAAACAAGAATGTTGATCAAATTCCTAACTTTTGTTATTCAGTAAAATGCAAGTGGTGTCCAATCTGCACTAAAAACCCATTGAATGGAGAATCTAACAAAAAACATTTACACTCATTTAACAATTCAAATACATTACTCCACTGCAAAACAGATGAATTAAAGTTATAAGGAAAACACTCAAAAGAAGCACCTAGGAAAAGAAAGAGGTCTTTCCTAATAACTCCAATACTCAGCATGCTTGGGGTGCTAGTTCCCATCCAACAAAATCACACTCCATGACTGAATAAACATAGCAGTCATGAAACAGAATCTCTCGGTTGAGAGGCAAGACACATGTACCACAATTTGTGCATGTGGTGTCAAATATGCACCAAAAGACCATTGAAAGGGGAATCTGCTTTCTGGTCATACAACCAGATGACCCTGCTCTAAACAAAAAACATTTACACACATTTGACGAATCAAATACATTACTCCACAGCGAAACAGATGAATATAAGGTATAAGGGTAACAATCAACAGAAGCACCTAGGAAAAGAAAGAGTTCTTTCCTAATAACTAAAATACTCAGCATGCTTGGAGTGGTAGTTCCCATCCAACAAAATCACACTCGATGTTTGAACCAACATAGCAGTCATGAAACAAAATCTCCCTGTTGAGAGGCAAGAAACATGTACCACAATTTGTGCATGTGGTGTCAAATATGCACCGAAAGACGATTGAATGGGGAATCTGCTTTCTGGCCATACAACCAGGTGACCCTGCTGTAAACAACAAACATTTACCCACATTTAACGATTCAAATACATTACTCCACTGCGAAAAAGATGAATATAAGTTATAAGGCTAACAATCAAAAGAAGCACCTAGGAAAAGAAAGAGTTCTTTCCTAATAACTCCAATACTCAGGATGCTTGGAGTGGTAGTTCCCATCCAACAAAATCACACCCCATTTTTGAACAAACATAGCAGTCACGAAACAGAATCTCCCTGTTGAGAGGCAAGAAACATGTACCACAATTTGTGCATGTGGTGTCAAATTTGCACCAAAAGACGATTGAATGGGGAATCTGCTTTCTGGCCATACAACCAGATGACACTGCTGTAATCAACAAACATTTACCCACATTTCACGATTCAAATTGATGAATATATGTGACGAGGGTAACAATCAAAACAAGGTCTCAGCGAAAGAAAGAAGTCTTTCCTAATAACTCCAATTGTCTGAATGCTCGAAGTAGTGCTTCCCATCCAACAAAATCACACTCAAATGTAGAACGAACATAGCAGTCATGAAACGGAATCTCCCTGTTGAGAGAGAAGAAACATGTACCACAATTTGTGCAGCACATTGATTATTTTTAGTGACCATTGCAATAAGATTTTTAAAAATTTAAAGCAATTGAAGGAGATACGAAAACAAGAATATTTATCAATTTCCTAACATTTGTTATTCAGTAAAATGCAAGTGGTGTCCAAGCTGCACTAAAAATCCTCTGAATGGAGAATCTGTTTCTGGTCATACAACCAGATGACCCTTCTCTAAACAAAAAACATTTACACACATTTGACGATTCAAATACATTACTCCACTGCGAAACAGATGAATGTAAGTTATAAGTGGAACAATCAAAAGAAGCACCTAGGAAAAGAAAGAGTTCTTTCCTACTAACTCCAATACTCAGCATGCTTGGGGTGGTAGTTCCCATCCAACAAAATCACACTACATGTTAGAACAAACAAAGCAGTCATGAAACAGAATCTAACTATTGAGAGGGAAGAAACATATACCACAATTTGGGCAGCACATTGATTATTTTTAGTGACCATTGGAATAAGATTTTTAAAAATACAAAGCAAATGAAGGAGATACCTAATAAAGAAGATTTATCAAACTCCGAACATTCGTTATTCAGTAAAGTGCATGTGGTGTCCAATCTGCACCAAAAGACCATTGAATAGAGAATCTGCTTTCTGGCCTTACAACCAGAAGACCCTGCTGTAATCAACAAACATTTACCCACATTTGACTAATCAAATATATTACTCCACTGTGAAATTGATGAATATATGTGGTGAGGGTAACAATCAAAACAAGGACTCAGCAAAAGAAAGAAATCTTTCCTAATAACTCCAATTGTCAGAATGCTTCAAGTAGTGCTTCCCATAAAACAAAATCACACTCAAATGTAGAACGAACATAGCAGTCATGAAACGGAATCTCCCTGTTGAGAGAGAAGAAACATGTACCACAATTTGTGCAGCACATTGATTATTTTTAGTGACCATTGCAATAAGATTTTTAAAAATTTAAAGCAATTGAAGGGGTTGCGAACAAGAATATTTATCAAATTCCTAACATTTGTTATTCAGTAAAATGCAAGTGGTGTCCAATCTGCACTAAAAACCCATTGAATGGAGAATCTGCTTTCTGGTCATACAACCAGATGACCCTGCTCTAAACAAAAAACATTTCCACACATTTAACGATTCAAATACATTACTCCACTGCGAAAAAGATGAATATAAGTTATAAGGGTAACAATCAAAAGAAGCACCTAGGAAAAGAAAGAGTTCTTTCCTAATAACTCCAATACTCAGGATGCTTGGAGTGGTAGTTCCCATCCAACAAAATCACACCCCATTTTTGAACAAACATAGCAGTCATGAAACAGAATCTCCCTGTTGAGAGGCAAGAAACATGTACCACAATTTGTGCATGTGGTGTCAAATATGCACCAAAAGACGATTGAATGGGGAATCTGCTTTCTGGCCATTCAGCCAGATGACCCTGCTGCAACCAAATAACATTTACCCACATTTCACGATTCAAATATATTACTCCAATTTGAAATTGACGAATATATGTGATGAGGGTAACAATCAAAACAAGGACTCAGCAAAAGAATGAAGTCTTTCCTAATAACTCCAATTGTCAGAATGCTCGAAGTAGTGCTTCCCATCCAACAAAATCACACTCAAATGTAGAATGAACATAGCAGGCATTAAACGGAATCTCCCTGTTGAGACGGAAGAAACATTTACCACAATTTTTGCAGACATTGATTATTATTAGTGACCATTGCAATAAGATTTGTAAAAATGAAAAGCAAATGAAGGAGATACCTAAACAAGAAGATTTATCAAATTCCGAACATTCGTTATTCAGTAAAGTACATGTGGTGTCCAATCTGCAACAAAAGACCATTGAATAGAGAATCTGCTTTCTGGCCATACAACCAGATGACCCTGCTGTAATCAACAAACATTTACCCACATTTCACGATTCAAATATATCATTCCACTGTGAAATTGAGAAATATCTGTGATGAGGGGAACAAACAAAACAAGGACTCAGCAAAAGAAAGAAGTCTTTCCTAATAAATACAATTGTCAGAATGCTCGGAGTAGTGCTTCCCATCCAACAAAATCACACTCAAATGTAGAACGAACATAGCAGGCATTAAACGGAATCTCCCTGTTGAGAGGGAAGAAACATGTACCACAATTTGTGCAGCTCATTGATTATTTTTCGTGACTATTGCAATAAGATTTTTAAAAATTTAAAGCAATTAAAGGAGATACGAAAACAAGAATAATTATCAAATTCCTAACATTTGTTATTCAGTAAAATGCAAGTGGTGTCCAATCTGCACTAAAAACCCATTGAATGGAGAATCTAACAAAAAACATTTACACTCATTTAACAATTCAAATACATTACTCCACTGCAAAACAGATGAAAATAAGTTATAAGGGTAACACTCAAAAGAAGCACCTAGGAAATGAAAGAGGTCTTTCCTAATAACTCCAATACTCAGGATGCTTGGAGTGGTAGTTCCCATCCAACAAAATCACACCCCATTTTTGAACAAACATAGCAGTCACGAAACAGAATCTCCCTGTTGAGAGGCAAGAAACATGTACCACAATTTGTGCATGTGGAGTAAAATTTGCACCAAAAGACGATTGAATGGGGAATCTGCTTTCTGGCCATACAACCAGATGACACTGCTGTAATCAACAAACATTTACCCACATTTCACGATTCAAATATATTACTCCACTGTGAAATTGATGAATATTTGTGATGAGGGTAACAATCAAAACAAGGTCTCAGCGAAAGAAAGAAGTCTTTCATAATAACTCCAATTGTCAGAATGCTCGAAGTAGTGCTTCCCATCCAACAAAATCACACTCAAATGTAGAAAGAACATAGCAGGCATTAAACGGAATCTCCCTGTTGAGAGAAAAGAAACATGTACCACAATTTGTGCCAAAATTGATTATTTTTAGTGACCAGTGCAATAAGATTTGTAAAAATAAAAAGCAAATGAAGGAGATACCTAAACAAGAAGATTTATCAAATTCGGAACATTCGATATTCAGTAAAGTGCATGTGGTGTCCAATCTGCACCAAAAGACCATTGGATAGAGAATCTGCTTTCTGGCCATACAACCAGATGACCCTGCTGTAAACAACAAACTTTTACCCACTTTTCATGAATCAAATACATTACTCCACTGTGAAATTGACGAATATAACTGATAAAGCTAACAATGAAAGGAAGCACGTAGCAAAAGAAAACAGTATTTCTAATCACTCCAATCGTCAGAACGCTCAGAGTGGTGATTTCCATCAAACATAATCACATTCGATGTTTGAATAAACATAGCAGTCATGAAACGGAATCTCCCTGTTGAGAGAGAAGAAACATTTACCACAATTTGTGCAGCACATTGATTATTTTTAGTGAACATTGCAATAAGATTTTTAAAAATTTAAAGCAATTGAAGGAGATACGAAAACAAGAATGTTGATCAAATTCCTAACATTTGTTATTCAGTAAAATGCAAGTGGTGTCCAATCTGCCCTAAAAACCCATTGAATGGAGAATCTAACAAAAAACATTTACACTCATTTAACAATTCAAATACATTACTCCACTGCAAAACAGATGAATTAAAGTTATAAGGGTAACACTCAAAAGAAGCACCTAGGAAAAGAAAGAGGTCTTTCCTAATAACTCCAATACTCAGCATGCTTGGGGTGCTAGTTCCCATCCAACAAAATCACACTCCATGACTGAATAAACATAGCAGTCATGAAACAGAATCTCCCTGTTGAGAGGCAAGAAACATGTACCACAATTTGTGCATGTGGTGTCAAATATGCACCGAAAGACGATTGAATGGGGAATCTGCTTTCTGGCCATACAACCAGGTGACCCTGCTGTAAACAACAAACATTTACCCACATTTAACGATTCAAATACATCACTCCACTGCGAAAAAGATGAATATAAGTTATAAGGCTAACAATCAAAAGAAGCACCTAGGAAAAGAAAGAGTTCTTTCCTAATAACTCCAATACTCAGGATGCTTGGAGTGGTAGTTCCCATCCAACAAAATCACACCCCATTTATGAACAAACATAGCAGTCACGAAACAGAATCTCCCTGTTGAGAGGCAAGAAACATGTACCACAATTTGTGCATGTGGTGTCAAATTTGCACCAAAAGACGATTGAATGGGGAATCTGCTTTCTGGCCATACAACCAGATGACACTGCTGTAATCAACAAACATTTACCCACATTTCACGATTCAAATATATTACTCCACTGTGAAATTGATGAATATATGTGATGAGGGTAACAATCAAAACAAGGTCTCAGCGAAAGAAAGAAGTCTTTCCTAATAACTCCAATTGTCAGAATGCTCGAAGTAGTGCTTCCCATCCAACAAAATCACACTCAAATGTAGAACGAACATAGCAGGCATTAAACGGAATCTCCCTGTTGAGAGAAAAGAAACATGTACCACAATTTGTGCCGACATTGATTATTTTTAGTGCCCAGTGCAATAAGATTTGTAAAAATAAAAAGCAAATGAAGGAGATACCTGAACAAGAAGATTTATCAAATTCCGAACATTCGATATTCAGTAAAGTGCATGTGGTGTCCAATCTGCACCAAAAGACCATTGAATAGAGAATCTGCTTTCTGGCCTTACAACCAGAAGACCCTGCTGTAATCAACAAACATTTACCCACATTTGACTAATCAAATATATTACTCCACTGTGAAATTGATGAATATATGTGGTGAGGGTAACAATCAAAACAAGGACTCAGCAAAAGAAAGAAATCTTTCCTAATAACTCCAATTGTCTGAATGCTTGAAGTAGTGCTTCCCATATAACAAAATCTCACTCAAATGTAGAACGAACATAGCAGGCATTAAACAGAATCTCCCTGTTGAGAGGGAAGAAACATGTACCACAATTTGTGCAGCACATTGATTATTTTTAGTGACAATTGCTATAATATTTTTAAAAATATAAAGCAAATGAAGGAGATACCTCAACAAGAGGATTTATCAAATTTGGAACTTTTGTTATTCAGTAAAGTGCATGTGGTGTCCAATCTGCACCAAAAGACCAGTGAAGAGAGAATCTTGCTTCCTGGCCATACAACCAGATGACCCTGCTGTAAACAACAAACATTTTCCCACAGTTCACGAATCAAATACATTACTCCACTGTGAAATTGACGAATATAAGTGATAAAGGTATCAATCAAAGGAAGCACCTAGCAAAAGAAAACAGTATTACTAATAACTCCATTTGTCAGAACGCTTGGAGTGGAGATTTCCATCCAAAATAATCACACTCGATGTTTGAATAACCATAGCAGTCATGAAACGGAATCTCCCTGTTGAGAGAGAAGAAACATGTACCACAATTTGTGCAGCACATTGATTATTTTTAGTGACCATTGCAATAAGATTTTTAAAATTTTAAAGCAATTGAAGGGGTTGCGAACAAGAATATTTATCAAATTCCTAACATTTGTTATTCAGTAAAATGCAAGTGGTGTCCCATCTGCACTAAAAACCCATTGAATGGAGAATCTGCTTTCCGGTCATACAACCAGATGACCCTGCTCTAAACAAAAAACATTTCCACACATTTAACGATTCAAATACATTACTCCACTGCGAAAAAGATGAATATAAGTTATAAGGGTAACAATCAAAAGAAGCACCTAGGAAAAGAAAGAGTTCTTTCCTAATAACTCCAATACTCAGGATGCTTGGAGTGGTAGTTCCCATCCAACAAAATCACACCCCATTTTTGAACAAACATAGCAGTCATCAAACACAATCACCCTATTGAGAGGCAAGAAACATGTACCACAATTTGTGCATGTGGTGTCAAATATGCAACAAAAGACGATTGAATGGGGAATCTGCTTTCTGGCCATTCAGCCAGATGACCCTGCTGCAACCAACAAACATTTACCCACATTTCACGATTCAAATATATTACTCCAATTTGAAATTGACGAATATATGTGATGAGGGTAACAATCAAAACAAGGACTCAGCAAAAGAATGAAGTCTCTCCTAATAACTCCAATTGTCAGAATGCTCGAAGTAGTGCTTCCCATCCAACAAAATCACACTCAAATGTAGAATGAACATAGCAGGCATTAAACGGAATCTCCCTGTTGAGACGGAAGAAACATTTACCACAATTTTTGCAGACATTGATTATTATTAGTGACCATTGCAATAAGATTTGTAAAAATAAAAAGCAAATGAAGGAGATACCTAAACAAGAAGATTTATCAAATTCCGAAAATTCGTTATTCAGTAAAATGCAAGTGGTGTCCAATCTGCACTAAAAACCCATTGAATGGAGAATCTAACAAAATACATTTACACTCATTAACCAATTCAAATACATTACTCCACTGCAAAACAGATGAAAATAAGTTATAAGGGTAACACTCAAAAGAAGCACCTAGGAAAAGAAAGAGGTCTTTCCTAATAACTCCAATACTCAGGATGGTTGGAGTGGTAGTTCCCATCCAACAAAATCACACCCCATTTTTGAACAAACATAGCAGTCACGAAACAGAATCTCCCTGTTGAGAGGCAAGAAACATGTACCACAATTTGTGCATGTGGTGTCAAATTTGCACCAAAAGACGATTGAATGGGGAATCTGCTTTCTGGCCATACAACCAGATGACACTGCTGTAATCAACAAACATTTACCCACATTTCACGATTCAAATATATAACTCCACTGTGAAATTGATGAATATTTGTGATGAGGGTAACAATCAAAACAAGGTCTCAGCGAAAGAAAGAAGTCTTTCATAATAACTCCAATTGTCAGAATGCTCGAAGTAGTGCTTCCCATCCAACAAAATCACACTCAAATGTAGAAAGAACATAGCAGGCATTAAACGGAATCTCCCTGTTGAGAGAAAAGAAACATGTACCACAATTTGTGCCAAAATTGATTATTTTTAGTGACCAGTGCAATAAGATTTGTAAAAATAAAAAGCAAATGAAGGAGATACCTAAACAAGAAGATTTATCAAATCCCGAACATTCGATATTCAGTAAAGTGCATGTGGTGTCCAATCTGCACCAAAAGACCATTGAATAGAGAATCTGCTTTCTGGCCATACAACCAGATGACCCTGCTGTAAACAACAAACTTTTACCCACTTTTCATGAATAAAATACATTACTCCACTGTGATATTGACGAATATAACTGATAAAGATATCAATGAAAGGAAGCACGTAGCAAAAGAAAACAGTATTTCTAATCACTCCAATCGTCAGAATGCTCAGAGTGGTGATTTCCATCCAACATAATCACATTCGATGTTTGAATAAACATAGCAGTCATGAAACGGAATCTCCCTGTTGAGAGAGAAGAAACATTTACCACAATTTGTGCAGCACATTGATTATTTTTAGTGAACATTGCAATAAGATTTTTAAAAATTTAAAGCAATTGAAGGAGATACGAAAACAAGAATGTTGATCAAATTCCTAACTTTTGTTATTCAGTAAAATGCAAGTGGTGTCCAATCTGCACTAAAAACCCATTGAATGGAGAATCTAACAAAAAACATTTACACTCATTTAACAATTCAAATACATTACTCCACTGCAAAACAGATGAATTAAAGTTATAAGGAAAACACTCAAAAGAAGCACCTAGGAAAAGAAAGAGGTCTTTCCTAATAACTCCAATACTCAGCATGCTTGGGGTGCTAGTTCCCATCCAACAAAATCACACTCCATGACTGAATAAACATAGCAGTCATGAAACAGAATCTCTCGGTTGAGAGGCAAGACACATGTACCACAATTTGTGCATGTGGTGTCAAATATGCACCAAAAGACCATTGAAAGGGGAATCTGCTTTCTGGTCATACAACCAGATGACCCTGCTCTAAACAAAAAACATTTACACACATTTGACGAATCAAATACATTACTCCACAGCGAAACAGATGAATATAAGGTATAAGGGTAACAATCAACAGAAGCACCTAGGAAAAGAAAGAGTTCTTTCCTAATAACTAAAATACTCAGCATGCTTGGAGTGGTAGTTCCCATCCAACAAAATCACACTCGATGTTTGAACCAACATAGCAGTCATGAAACAAAATCTCCCTGTTGAGAGGCAAGAAACATGTACCACAATTTGTGCATGTGGTGTCAAATATGCACCGAAAGACGATTGAATGGGGAATCTGCTTTCTGGCCATACAACCAGGTGACCCTGCTGTAAACAACAAACATTTACCCACATTTAACGATTCAAATACATTACTCCACTGCGAAAAAGATGAATATAAGTTATAAGGCTAACAATCAAAAGAAGCACCTAGGAAAAGAAAGAGTTCTTTCCTAATAACTCCAATACTCAGGATGCTTGGAGTGGTAGTTCCCATCCAACAAAATCACACCCCATTTTTGAACAAACATAGCAGTCACGAAACAGAATCTCCCTGTTGAGAGGCAAGAAACATGTACCACAATTTGTGCATGTGGTGTCAAATTTGCACCAAAAGACGATTGAATGGGGAATCTGCTTTCTGGCCATACAACCAGATGACACTGCTGTAATCAACAAACATTTACCCACATTTCACGATTCAAATTGATGAATATATGTGACGAGGGTAACAATCAAAACAAGGTCTCAGCGAAAGAAAGAAGTCTTTCCTAATAACTCCAATTGTCAGAATGCTCGAAGTAGTGCTTCTCATCCAACAAAATCACACTCAAATGTAGAACAAACATAGCAGGCATTAAACGGAATCTCCCTGTTGAGAGAAAAGAAACATGTACCACAATTTGTGCCGACATTGATTATTTTTAGTGACCAGTGCAATAAGATTTGTAAAAATAAAAAGCAAATGAAGGAGATACCTAAACAAGAAGATTTATCAAATTCCGAACATTCGATATTCAGTAAAGTGCATGTGGTGTCCAATCTACACCAAAAGACCATTGAATAGAGAATCTGCTTTCTGGCCATACAACCAGATGACCCTGCTGTAAACAACAAACTTTTACCCACTTTTCATGAATCAAATACATTACTCCACTGTGAAATTGACGAATATAACTGATAAAGCTATCAATGAAAGGAAGCACGTAGCAAAAGAAAACAGTATTTCTAATCACTCCAATCGTCAGAACGCTCAGAGTGGTGATTTCCATCCAACATAATCACATTCGATGTTTGAATAAACATAGCAGTCATGAAACGGAATCTCCCTGTTGAGAGAGAAGAAACATTTACCACAATTTGTGCAGCACATTGATTATTTTTAGTGAACATTGCAATAAGATTTTTAAAAATTTAAATCAATTGATGGAGATACGAAAACAAGAATATTTATCAATTTCCTAACATTTGTTATTCAGTAAAATGCAAGTGGTGTCCAAGCTGCACTAAAAATCCTCTGAATGGAGAATCTGTTTCTGGTCATACAACCAGATGACCCTTCTCTAAACAAAAAACATTTACACACATTTGACGATTCAAATACATTACTCCACTGCGAAACAGATGAATGTAAGTTATAAGGGTAACAATCAAAAGAAGCACCTAGGAAAAGAAAGAGTTCTTTCCTACTAACTCCAATACTCAGCATGCTTGGGGTGGTAGTTCCCATCCAACAAAATCACACTACATGTTAGAACAAACAAAGCAGTCATGAAACAGAATCTAACTATTGAGAGGGAAGAAACATATACCACAATTTGGGCAGCACATTGATTATTTTTAGTGACCATTGGAATAAGATTTTTAAAAATACAAAGCAAATGAAGGAGATACCTAATAAAGAAGATTTATCAAACTCCGAACATTCGTTGTTCAGTAAAGTGCATGTGGTGTCCAATCTGCACCAAAAGACCATTGAATAGAGAATCTGCTTTCTGGCCTTACAACCAGAAGACCCTGCTGTAATCAACAAACATTTACCCACATTTGACTAATCAAATATATTACTCCACTGTGAAATTGATGAATATATGTGGTGAGGGTAACAATCAAAACAAGGACTCAGCAAAAGAAAGAAATCTTTCCTAATAACTCCAATTGTCAGAATGCTTCAAGTAGTGCTTCCCATAAAACAAAATCACACTCAAATGTAGAACGAACATAGCAGTCATGAAACGGAATCTCCCTGTTGAGAGAGAAGAAACATGTACCACAATTTGTGCAGCACATTGATTATTTTTAGTGACCATTGCAATAAGATTTTTAAAAATTTAAAGCAATTGAAGGGGTTGCGAACAAGAATATTTATCAAATTCCTAACATTTGTTATTCAGTAAAATGCAAGTGGTGTCCAATCTGCACTAAAAACCCATTGAATGGAGAATCTGCTTTCTGGTCATACAACCAGATGACCCTGCTCTAAACAAAAAACATTTCCACACATTTAACGATTCAAATACATTACTCCACTGCGAAAAAGATGAATATAAGTTATAAGGGTAACAATCAAAAGAAGCACCTAGGAAAAGAAAGAGTTCTTTCCTAATAACTCCAATACTCAGGATGCTTGGAGTGGTAGTTCCCATCCAACAAAATCACACCCCATTTTTGAACAAACATAGCAGTCATGAAACAGAATCTCCCTGTTGAGAGGCAAGAAACATGTACCACAATTTGTGCATGTGGTGTCAAATATGCACCAAAAGACGATTGAATGGGGAATCTGCTTTCTGGCCATTCAGCCAGATGACCCTGCTGCAACCAAATAACATTTACCCACATTTCACGATTCAAATATATTACTCCAATTTGAAATTGACGAATATATGTGATGAGGGTAACAATCAAAACAAGGACTCAGCAAAAGAATGAAGTCTTTCCTAATAACTCCAATTGTCAGAATGCTCGAAGTAGTGCTTCCCATCCAACAAAATCACACTCAAATGTAGAATGAACATAGCAGGCATTAAACGGAATCTCCCTGTAGAGACGGAAGAAACATTTACCACAATTTTTGCAGACATTGATTATTATTAGTGACCATTGCAATAAGATTTGTAAAAATGAAAAGCAAATGAAGGAGATACCTAAACAAGAAGATTTATCAAATTCCGAACATTCGTTATTCAGTAAAGTACATGTGGTGTCCAATCTGCACCAAAAGACCATTGAATAGAGAATCTGCTTTCTGGCCATACAACCAGATGACCCTGCTGTAATCAACAAACATTTACCCACATTTCACGATTCAAATATATCATTCCACTGTGAAATTGAGAAATATCTGTGATGAGGGGAACAAACAAAACAAGGACTCAGCAAAAGAAAGAACTCTTTCCTAATAAATACAATTGTCAGAATGCTCGGAGTAGTGCTTCCCATCCAACAAAATCACACTCAAATGTAGAACGAACATAGCAGGCATTAAACGGAATCTCCCTGTTGAGAGGGAAGAAACATGTACCACAATTTGTGCAGCTCATTGATTATTTTTCGTGACTATTGCAATAAGATTTTTAAAAATTTAAAGCAATTAAAGGAGATACGAAAACAAGAATAATTATCAAATTCCTAACATTTGTTATTCAGTAAAATGCAAGTGGTGTCCAATCTGCACTAAAAACCCATTGAATGGAGAATCTAACAAAAAACATTTACACTCATTTAACAATTCAAATACATTACTCCACTGCAAAACAGATGAAAATAAGTTATAAGGGTAACACTCAAAAGAAGCACCTAGGAAAAGAAAGAGGTCTTTCCTAATAACTCCAATACTCAGGATGCTTGGAGTGGTAGTTCCCATCCAACAAAATCACACCCCATTTTTGAACAAACATAGCAGTCACGAAACAGAATCTCCCTGTTGAGAGGCAAGAAACATGTACCACAATTTGTGCATGTGGAGTAAAATTTGCACCAAAAGACGATTGAATGGGGAATCTGCTTTCTGGCCATACAACCAGATGACACTGCTGTAATCAACAAACATTTACCCACATTTCACGATTCAAATATATTACTCCACTGTGAAATTGATGAATATTTGTGATGAGGGTAACAATCAAAACAAGGTCTCAGCGAAAGAAAGAAGTCTTTCATAATAACTCCAATTGTCAGAATGCTCGAAGTAGTGCTTCCCATCCAACAAAATCACACTCAAATGTAGAAAGAACATAGCAGGCATTAAACGGAATCTCCCTGTTGAGAGAAAAGAAACATGTACCACAATTTGTGCCAAAATTGATTATTTTTAGTGACCAGTGCAATAAGATTTGTAAAAATAAAAAGCAAATGAAGGAGATACCTAAACAAGAAGATTTATCAAATTCGGAACATTCGATATTCAGTAAAGTGCATGTGGTGTCCAATCTGCACCAAAAGACCATTGGATAGAGAATCTGCTTTCTGGCCATACAACCAGATGACCCTGCTGTAAACAACAAACTTTTACCCACTTTTCATGAATCAAATACATTACTCCACTGTGAAATTGACGAATATAACTGATAAAGCTAACAATGAAAGGAAGCACGTAGCAAAAGAAAACAGTATTTCTAATCACTCCAATCGTCAGAACGCTCAGAGTGGTGATTTCCATCAAACATAATCACATTCGATGTTTGAATAAACATAGCAGTCATGAAACGGAATCTCCCTGTTGAGAGAGAAGAAACATTTACCACAATTTGTGCAGCACATTGATTATTTTTAGTGAACATTGCAATAAGATTTTTAAAAATTTAAAGCAATTGAAGGAGATACGAAAACAAGAATGTTGATCAAATTCCTAACATTTGTTATTCAGTAAAATGCAAGTGGTGTCCAATCTGCCCTAAAAACCCATTGAATGGAGAATCTAACAAAAAACATTTACACTCATTTAACAATTCAAATACATTACTCCACTGCAAAACAGATGAATTAAAGTTATAAGGGTAACACTCAAAAGAAGCACCTAGGAAAAGAAAGAGGTCTTTCCTAATAACTCCAATACTCAGCATGCTTGGGGTGCTAGTTCCCATCCAACAAAATCACACTCCATGACTGAATAAACATAGCAGTCATGAAACAGAATCTCCCTGTTGAGAGGCAAGAAACATGTACCACAATTTGTGCATGTGGTGTCAAATATGCACCGAAAGACGATTGAATGGGGAATCTGCTTTCTAACCATACAACCACGTGACCCTGCTGTAAACAACAAACATTTACCCACATTTAACGATTCAAATACATTACTCCACTGCGAAAAAGATGAATATAAGTTATAAGGCTAACAATCAAAAGAAGCACCTAGGAAAAGAAAGAGTTCTTTCCTAATAACTCCAATACTCAGGATGCTTGGAGTGGTAGTTCCCATCCAACAAAATCACACCCCATTTTTGAACAAACATAGCAGTCACGAAACAGAATCTCCCTGTTGAGAGGCAAGAAACATGTACCACAATTTGTGCATGTGGTGTCAAATTTGCACCAAAAGACGATTGAATGGGGAATCTGCTTTCTGGCCATACAACCAGATGACACTGCTGTAATCAACAAACATTTACCCACATTTCACGATTCAAATATATTACTCCACTGTGAAATTGATGAATATATGTGATGAGGGTAACAATCAAAACAAGGTCTCAGGGAAATAAAGAAGTCTTTCCTAATAACTCCAATTGTCAGAATGCTCGAAGTAGTGCTTCCCATCCAACAAAATCACACTCAAATGTAGAACGAACATAGCAGGCATTAAACGGAATCTCCCTGTTGAGAGAAAAGAAACATGTACCACAATTTGTGCCGACATTGATTATTTTTAGTGCCCAGTGCAATAAGATTTGTAAAAATAAAAAGCAAATGAAGGAGATACCTGAACAAGAAGATTTATCAAATTCCGAACATTCGATATTCAGTAAAGTGCATGTGGTGTCCAATCTGCACCAAAAGACCATTGAATAGAGAATCTGCTTTCTGGCCATACAACCAGATGACCCTGCTGTAAACAACAAACTTTTACCCACTTTTCATGAATCAAATACATTACTCCACTGTGAAATTGACGAATATAACTGATAAAGCTAACAATGAAAGGAAGCACGTAGCAAAAGAAAACAGTATTTCTAATCACTCCAATCGTCAGAACGCTCAGAGTGGTGATTTCCATCCAACATGATCACATTCGATGTTTGAATAAACATAGCAGTCATGAAACGGAATCTCCCTGTTGAGAGAGAAGAAACATTTACCACAATTTGTGCAGCACATTGATTATTTTTAGTGAACACTGCAATAAGATTTTTAAAAATTTAAAGCAATTGAAGTAGATACGAAAACAAGAATGTTGATCAAATTCCTAACATTTGTTATTCAGTAAAATGCAAGTGGTGTCCAATCTGCACTAAAAACCCATTGAATGGAGAATCTAACAAAAAACATTTACACTCATTTAACAATTCAAATACATTACTCCACTGCAAAACAGATGAATTAAAGTTATAAGGAAAACACTCAAAAGAAGCACCTAGGAAAAGAAAGAGGTCTTTCCTAATAACTCCAATACTCAGCATGCTTGGGGTGCTAGTTCCCATCCAACAAAATCACACTCCATGACTGAATAAACATAGCAGTCATGAAACAGAATCTCCCTGTTGAGAGGCAAGACACATGTACCACAATTTGTGCATGTGGCGTCAAATATGCACCAAAAGACCATTGAAAGGGGAATCTGCTTTCTGGTCATACAACCAGATGACCCTGCTCTAAACAAAAAACATTTAAACACATTTGAAGAATCAAATACATTACTCCAAAGCGAAACAGACGAATATAAGGTATAAGGGTAACAATCAACAGAAGCACCTAGGAAAAGAAAGAGTTCTTTCCTAATAACTAAAATACTCAGGATGCTTGGAGTGGTAGTTCCCATCCAACAAAATCACACTCGATGTTTGAACCAACATAGCAGTCATGAAACAAAATCTCCCTGTTGAGAGGCAAGAAACATGTACCACAATTTGTGCATGTGGTGTCAAATATGCACCGAAAGACGATTGAATGGGGAATCTGCTTTCTGGCCATACAACCAGGTGACCCTGCTGTAAACAACAAACATTTACCCACATTTAACGATTCAAATACATTACTCCACTGCGAAAAAGATGAATATAAGTTATAAGGGTAACAATCAAAAGAAGCACCTAGGATAAGAAAGAGTTCTTTCCTAATAACTCCAATACTCAGGATGCTTGGAGTGGTAGTTCCCATCCAACAAAATCACACCCCATTTTTGAACAAACATAGCAGTCACGAAACAGAATCTCCCTGTTGAGAGGCAAGAAACATGTACCACAATTTGTGCATGTGGTGTCAAATTTGCACCAAAAGACGATTGAATGGGGAATCTGCTTTCTGGCCATACAACCAGATGACACTGCTGTAATCAACAAACATTTACCCACATTTCACGATTCAAATATCTTACTCCACTGTGAAATTGATGAATATATGTGATGAGGGTAACAAACAAAACAAGGTGTCAGCGAAAGAAAGAAGTCTTTCCTAATAACTCCAATTGTCAGAATGCTCGAAGAAGTGCTTCCCATCCAACAAAATCACACTCAAATGTAGAACGAACATAGCAGGCATTAAACGGAATCTCCCTGTTGAGAGAAAAGAAACATGTACCACAATTTGTGCCGACATTGATTATTTTTAGTGACCAGTGCAATTAGATTTGTAAAAATAAAAAGCAAATGAAGGAGATACCTAAACAAGAAGATTTATCAAATTCCGAACATTCGATATTCAGTAAAGTGCATGTGGTGTCCAATCTGCACCAAAAGACCATTGAATAGAGAATCTGCTTTCTGGCCATACAACCAGATGACCCTGCTGTAAACAACAAACTTTTACCCACTTTTCATGAATCAAATACATTACTCCACTGTGAAATTGACGAATATAACTGATAAAGCTATCAATGAAAGGAAGCACGTAGCAAAAGAAAACAGCGTATCTAATAACTCCAATAGACAGAATGCTCGGAGTGGTGATTTCCATCCAACATAATCACACTCAATGATTGAATAAACATAGCAGTCATGAAGCGGAATCTCCCTGTTGAGAGACAAGAAACATGTACCACAATTTGTGCAGCACATTGATTATTTTCAGTGACCATTCCAATAAGATTTTTAAAAATTTAAAGCAATTGAAGGAGATACGAAAACAAGAATAATTATCAAATTCCTAACATTTGTTATTCAGTAAAATGCAAGTGGTGTCCAATCTGCACTAAAAACCCATTGAATGGGGAATCTGCTTTCTGGCCATACAACCAGATGACCCTTCTGTAATCAACAAACTTTTACCCACATTTCACGATTCAAATATATTATTCCACTGTGAAATTGACGAATATATGTGATGAGGGTAACAATCAAAACAAGGACTCAGCAAAAGAAAGAAGGCTTTCCTAATAACTCCAATTGTCAGAATGCTCGGAGTAGTGCTTCCATCCAACAAAATTACACTCGAAAGTAGAACATAGCAGGCATTAAACGGAATCTCCCTGTTGAGAGGGAAGAAACATGTTCCACAAATTCTGCAGCACATTGATTACTTTTAGTGACTCTTGCAAGAAAATTTTTAAAAATAAAATGCAAATGAAGGAGATACCTAAACAAGAAGATTTATCAAATTCTGAACATTTGTTATTCAGTAAAGTGCATGTGATGTCCAATCTGCACCAAAAGACCGTTGAATAGAGAATCTGGTTTCTGGCCATACAACCAGATGACCCTGCTGTAAACAACAAACATTACCCACATTTCACGAAAAAAATACATTACTCCACTGTGAAATTGAAGAATATAAGTGATAAAAGTATCAATCAAAGGAAGCACCTAGCAAAAGAAAACAGCATATCTAATAACTCCAATCGTCAGAACGCTCGGAGTGGTGATTTCCATCCAACATAATCACACTCGATGTTTGAATAAACATAGCAGTCATGAAACGGAAACTCCCTGTTATGAGAGAAGAAACATGTACCACAATTTGTGCAGTACATTGATTATTCTTAGTGACCATTGCAATTAGATTTTTAAAAATTTAAAGCAATTGGAGGAGATATGAAAAAAAGAATAATTATCAAAATCCTAACATATGTTATTCAGTAAAATGCAAGTGGTGTCCAATCTGCACCAAAAATCCATTGAATGGAGAATCTGCTTTCTGGTCATACAACCAGATGACCCTGCTGTAAACAACAAACTTTTACCCACATTTCACGAATCAAATACATTACTCCACTGTGAAATTGACGAATATAAGTGATAAAGGTATCAATCAAAGGAAGCACCTAGCAAAAGAAAACAGTATTTCTAATAACTCCAATCGTCAGAACGCTCGGAGTGGTGATTTCCATCCAACATAAACACACTTGATGTTTGAATAAACATAGCAGTCATGAAATGGAATCTCCCTGTTGAGAGAGAAGAAACATGTACCACAATTTGTGCAGCACATTGATTATTTTTTGTGACCATTGCAATAAGATTTTTAAAAATTTAAAGCAATTGAAGGAGATACGAAAACAAGAATAATTATCAAATTCCTAACATTTGTTATTCAGTAAAATGCAAGTGGTGTCCAATCTGCACTAAAAACCCATTGAATGGAGAATCTGATTTATGGTCATACAACCAGATGACCCTGCTCTAAACAAAAAACATTTACACACATTTAACAATTCAAATACATTACTCCACTATGAAACAGATGAATATAACTTATAAGGGTAACAATCAAAAGAACCACCTAGGAAAAGAAAGAGATCTTTCCTAATAATTGCAATACTCAGAATGCTTGGAGTGGTAGTTCCCATCCAAAAAAATCACACTCCATGTTTGAACAAACATAGCAGTCATGAAACAGGATCTCCCTGTTGAGAGGCAAGAAACATGTACCACAATTTGTGCATGTGGTGTCAGATATGCACCAAAAGACTATTGAATGGGGAATCTGCTTTCTGGCCATACAACCAGATGACCTTGCTGTAATCAACAATCATTTACCCACATTTCACGATTCACATATATTATTCCACTGTGTAATTGATGAATATATGTGATGAGGGTAACAATCAAAACTAGGACTCAGCAAAAGAAAGAAGTCTTTCCTAATAACTCCAATTGTCAGAATGCTCGGATTAGTGCTTCCATCCAACAAAATTACACTCGAAAGTAGAACATAGCAGGCAGTAAACGGAATCTCCCTGTTGAGAGGGAAAAAACATGTACCACAATTTGTGCAGCTCATTTATTATTTTTAGTGACGATTGCAATAATATTTTTAAAAATATAAAGCAAATCAAGGAGATACCTCAACAAGAAGATTTATCAAATTCCGAACATTTGTTATTCAGTAAAGTGCATGTGGTGTGCAATCTGCACCAAAAGACCATTCAATAGAGAATCTGCTTTCTGGCCATACAACCAGATGACCCTGCTGTCAACAACAAACATTTACCCACATTTCATGTATCAAATATATTATTCCACTGTGAAACTGATGTATATATGTGATGAGGGTAACATTCAAAACTAGGACTCAGCAAAAGAAGATGTCTTTACTAATAATTCAAATTGTCAGAATGCTCGGAGTAGTGCTTCCATTCAACAAAATTACACTCGAAAGTAGAACATAGCAGGCATTAAACGCGATCTCCCTGTTGAGAGGGAAGAAACATGTACCACAATTTGTGCAGCACATTGATTATTTTTAGTGACCATTGCAATAAAATTTTTAAAAATTTAAAGCAATTGACGGAGATACGAAAACAAGAATAATTATCAAATTCCTAACATTTGTTATTCAGTAATATGCAAGTGGTGTCCAATCTGCACTAAAAACCCATTCAATGGAGAATCTGCTTTCTGGTCATACAACCAGATGACCCTGCTCTAAACAAAAAACATTTACACACATTTAACGATTCAAATACACTACTCCACTGCGAAACAGATGAATATAAGTTATAAGGGTAAAAATCAAAAGAAGCACCTAGGAAAAGGAGGAGGTCTTTCCCAATAACACCTATACTCAGGATGCTTGGAGTGGTAGTTCCCATCCAACAAAATCACACTCCATGTTTGAACAAACATGTTGTTGTTGTTGTCTTCAGTCCTGAGACTGGTTTGATGCAGCTCTCCATGCTACTCTATCCTGTGCAAGCTGCTTCATCTCCCAGTACCTACTGCAACCTACATCCTTCTGAATCTGCTTAGTGTAGTCATCTCTCGGTCTCTCTCTACGATTTTTACCATCATGAGTTATTATACTTCCTAAATAGCAAAACTCCTTTACTACTTTAAGTGTCTCATTTCCTAATCTAATTCCCTCAGCATCACCCAATTTAATTTGACTACATTCCATTATCCTCGTTTTGCTTTTGTTAATTTTCATCTTATATCCTCCTTTCAAGGCACTGTCCATTCCGTTCAACTGCTCTTCCAAGTCCTTTGCCGTCTCTGACAGAATTACAATGTCATCGGCGAACCTCAAAGATTTTACTTCGTCTCCATGAATTTTAATACCTACTCCAAATTTTTCTTTTGTTTCCTTTACTGCTTGCTCAATATACAGATTGAATAACATCGGGGAGAGGCTACAACCCTGTCTCACTCCTTTCCCAACCACTGCTTCCCTTTCATGCCCCTCGACTCTTATTACTGCCATCTGGTTTCTGTACAAATTATAAATAGCCTTTCGCTCCCTGTATTTTACCCCTGCCACCTTTAGAATTTGAAAAAGAGTATTCCAGTCAACATTGTCAAAAGCTTTCTCTAAGTCTACAAATGCTAGAAATGTAGGTTTGCCTTTTCTTAATCTTTCTTCTAAGATAAGTCGTAAGGTCAGTATTGCCTCACGTGTTCCAACATTTCGACGGAATCCAAACTCATCTTCCCCGAGGTCTGCATCTACCAGTTTTTCCATTCATCTGTAAAGAATTCGCGTTAGTATTTTGCAGCCGTGGCTTATTAAACTGATAGTTCGGTAATTTTCACATCTGTCAGCACCTGCTTTCTTTGGGATTGGAATTATTATATTCTTCTTGAAGTCTGAGGGTATTTCGCCTGTCTCATACATCTTGCTCACCAGCTGGTAGAGTTTTGTCATGACTGGCTCTCCCAAGGCCGTCAGTAGTTCTAATGGAATGTTGTCTACTCCGGGGACCTTGTTTCAACTCAGGTCTTTCAGTGCTCTGTCAAACTCTTCACGCAGTATCGTATCTCCCATTTCGTCTTCATCTACATCCTCTTCTATTTCCATAATATTGTCCTCAAGTACATCGCCCTTGTATAAACCTTCTATATACTCCTTCCACCTTTCTGCCTTCCCTTCTTTGCTTAGAACTGGGCTGCCATCTGAGCTCTTGATATTCATACACGTGATTCTCTTCCCTCCAAAGGTCTCTTTAATTTTCCTGTAGGCAGTATCTCTCTTACCCCTAGTGAGATAAGCTTCTACATCGTTACATTTGTCTTCTAGCCATCCCTGTTTAGCCATTTTGCACTTCCTGTCGATCTCATTTTTGAGACGTTTGTATTCCTTTTTGCCTGCTTCATTTACTGCATTTTTATATTTTCTCCTTTCATCAATTAAATTCAATATTTCTTCTGTTACCAAAGGCTTTCTAGCAGCCCTCGTCTTTGTACCTACTTTATCCTCTGCTGCCTTCACTACTACATCCCTCAGAGCTACCCATTCTTCTTCTACTGTATTTCTTTCCCCTATTCCTGTCAATTGTTCCCTTATGGTCTCTCTGAAACTCTGTACAACCTCTGGTTCTTTCAGTTTATCCAGGTCCCATCTCCTTAATTTCCCACATTTTTGCAGTTTCTTCAGTTTTAATCTACAGGTCATAACCAATAGATTGTGGTCAGAGTCCACATCTGCCCCTGGAAATGTCTTACAACTTAAAACCTGGTTCCTAAATCTCTGTCTTACCATTATATAATCTATCTGATACCTTTTAGTATCTCCAGGGTTCTTCCACGTATACAACCTTCTTTCATGATTCTTAAACCAAGTGTTAGCTATGATTAAGTTGTGCTCTGTGCAAAATTCTACTAGGCGGCTTCCTCTTTCATTTCTTAGCCCCAATCCATATTCACCGACTATGTTTCCTTCTCTCCCTTTTCCTACACTCGAATTCCAGTCACCCATTACTATTAAATTTTCGTCTCCCTTCACTAATAATTTCTTTTATTTCATCGTACATTTCTTCAATTTCTTCATCATCTGCAGAGCTAGTTGGCATATAAACTTGTACTACTGTAGTAGGTGTGGGCTTCGTATCTATCTTGGCCACAATAATGCGTTCACTATGCTGTTTGTAGTAGCTTACCCGCATTCCTATTTTCCTATTCATTATTAAACCTACTCCTGCATTACCCCTATTTGATTTTGTGTTTATAACCATGTAGTCACCTGACCAGAAGTCTTGTTCCTCCTGCCAACGGACTTCACTAATTCCCACTATATCTAACTTCAACCTATCCATTTCCCTTTTTAAATTTTCTAACCTATCTGCCCGATTAAGGGATCTGACATTCCACGCTCCGATCCGTAGGACGCCAGTTTTCTTTCTCCTGATAACGACATCCTCCTGAGTAGTCCCCGCCCGGAGATCCGAATGGGGGACTATTTTACCTCCGGAATATTTTACCCAAGAGGATGCCATCATCATTTAATCATACAGTAAAGCTGCATGTCCTCGGGAAAAATTACGGCTGTAGTTTCCCCTTGCTTTCAGCCGTTCGCAGTACCAGTACAGCAAGGCCGATCTGGATAATGTTGCAAAGCCAGATCAGTCAATCATCCAGACTGTTGCCCCTGCAACTACTGAAAAGGCTGCTGCCCCTCTTCAGGAACCACACGTTTGTCTGGCCTAACAGATACCCCTCCGTTGTGGTTGCACCTACGGTACGGCCATCTGTATCGCTGAAACACGCAAGCCTCCCCACCAACGGCAAGGTCCATGGTTCATGGGGGGAGCACACATAGCAGTCATGAAACAGAATCTCCCTGTTGAGAGGCAAGAAACATGTACCACAATCTGTGCATGTGGTGTCAAATATGCACCAAAAGAAGATTGAATGGGGAATCTGCTTTCTGGCCATACAACCAGATGACCCTGTTGTAATTAACAAACATTTACAAACATTTCACGATTCAAATATATTATTCCACTGAGAAATTGATGAATATATGTGATGAGGGTAACAATCAAAACAAGGACTCAGCAAAAGAAAGATGTCTTTCCTAATAACTACAATTGTCAGAATGCTCGGAGTAGTGCTTCCCATCCAACAAAATCACACTCAAAATTAGAACATAGCAGGCATTAAACGGAAACTCCCTGTTGAGAGGGAAGAAACATGTACCACAATTTGTGCAGCACATTTATTATTTTTAGTGACCATTGCAATAATATTTTTAAAAATATAAAGCAAATGAAGGAGATACCTAAACAAGAAGATTTATCAAATTCCGAACATTCGTTATTCAGTAATGTGCATGTGGTGTCCAATCTGCATCAAAAGACCATTGAATAGAGAATCTGCTTTCTACTCATACAACCAGATGACCCTGCTGTAAACAACAAACATTTACCAACATTTCACGAATCAAATACATTACTCCACTGTGAAATTGACGAATATAAGTGATTAAGGTATCAATCAAAGGAAGCACCTAGCAAAAGAAAACAGTATTTCTAATAACTCCAATCGTCAGAACGTTCGGAGTGGTGATTTCCATCCAACATAATCACACTTGATGTTTGAATAAACATAGCAGTCATGAAACAGAATCTCCCTGTTGAGAGAGAAGAAACATGTACCACAATTTGTGCAGCACATTGATCATTTTTAGTGACCTTTGCAATACGATTCTTAATAATTTAAAGCAATTGAAGGAGATACGAAAACAAGAATAATTATCAAATTCCTAACATTTGTTATTCAGTAAAATGCAAGTGGTGTCCAATCTGCACTAAAAACCGATTCAATGGAGAATCTGCTTTCTGGTCATACAACCAGATGACCCTGCTCAAAACAAAAAACATTTACACACATTTAACGATTCAAATACATTACACCACTGCGAAACAGATGAATATAAGTTATAAGGGTAACAATCAAAAGAAGCACCTAGGAAAAGAAAGAGGTTTTTCCTAATAACTCCAATACTCAGGATGCTTGGAGTGGTAGTTCCCATCCAACAAAATCACACTCCATGTTTGAACAAACATAGCAGTCATAAAACAGAATCTCCCTGTTGAGAGGCAAGAAACATGTACCACAATTTGTGCATGTGGTGTCAAATATGCACCAAAAGACGATTGAATGGGGAATCTGCTTTCTGGCCATACAACCAGATGACCTTGCTGTAATCAACAATCATTTACCCACATTTCACGATTCAAATATATTATTCCACTGTGAAATTGATGAATATATGTGATGAGGGTAACAATCAAAACAAGGACTCAGCAAAAGAAAGAAGTCATTGCTAATAACTCCAATTGGCAGAATGCTCGAAGTAGTGCTTCCCATCCATCAAAATCACACTCAAAAGTAGAACAAACATAGCAGGCATTGAACAGAACTTCCCTGTTCAGGGAAGAAACATGTACCACAATTTGTGCAGCACTTTGATTATTTTTAGTGACCATTGCAATAAAATTTTTAAAAATAAAATGCAAATGAAGGAGATACCTCAACAAGAAGATTTATGAAATTCCGAACATTCGTTATTCAGTAAAGTGCATGTGGTGTCCAATCTGCACCAAAAGACCATTGAATAGAGAATCTGATTTCTGGCCATACAACCAGATGACCCTGCTGTAAACAACAAACATTTACCCACATTTCACGAATCAAATACATTACTCCACTGTGAAACTGACGAATATAAGTGATAAAGGTATCAATCAAAGGAAGCACCTAGCAAAAGAAGACAGTATTTCTAATAACTCCAATCGTCAGAACGCTCGGAGTGGTGTTTTCCATCCAACATAAGCACACTTGATGTTTGAATAAACATAGCAGTCATGAAACGGAATCTCCCTGTTGAGAGAGAAGAAACATGTACCACAATTTGTGCAGCACATTGATTATTTTTTGTGACCATTGCAATAAGATTTTTAAAAATTTAAAGCAATTGAAGGAGATACGAAAACAAGAATAATTATCAAATTCCTAACATTTGTTATTCAGTAAAATGCAAGTGGTGTCCAATCTGCACTAAATACCCATTCAATGGAGAATCTGCTTTCTGGTCATACAACCAGATGACCCTGCTCTAAACAAAAAACATTTACATACATTTAACAATTCAAATACATTACTCCACTACGAAACAGATGAATATAAGTTATAAGGGTAACAATCAAAAGAACCACCTAGGAAAATAAAGAGATCTTTCCTAATAATTCCAATACTCAGGATGCTTGGAGTGGTAGTTCCCATCCAATAAAATCACACTCCATGTTTGAACAAACATAGCAGTCATGAAACAGAATCTCCCTGTTGAGAGACAAGAAACATGTACCACAATTTGTGCATGTGGTGTCAAATATGCACCAAAAGACGATTGAATGGGGAATCTGCTTTCTGGCCATACAACCAGATGACCTTGCTGTAATCAACAATCATTTACCCACATTTCACGATTCACATATATTATTCCACTGTGTAATTGATTAATATATGTGATGAGGGTAACAAACAAAACTAGGACTCAGCAAAAGAAAGAAGTCTTTCCTAATAACTCCAATTGTCAGAATGCTCGGATTAGTGCTTCCATCCAACAAAATTACACTCGAAAGTAGAACATAGCAGGCAGTAAACGGAATCTCCCTGTTGAGAGGGAAGAAACATGTACCACAATTTGTGCAGCTCATTTATTATTTTTAGTGACGATTGCAATAATATTTTTAAAAATATAAAGCAAATCAAGGAGATACCTGAACAAGAAAAATTTATCAAATTCCGAACATTTGTTATTCAGTAAAGTGCATGTGGTGTGCAATCTGCACCAAAAGACCATTCAATAGAGAATCTGCTTTCTGGCCATACAACCAGATGACCCTGCTGTCAACAACAAACATTTACCCACATTTCACGTATCAAATATATTATTCCACTGTGAAACTGATGTATATATGTGATGAGGGTAACAATCAAAACTAGGACTCAGCAAAAGAAAGATGTCTTTCCTAATAATTCAAATTGTCAGAATGCTCGGAGTAGTGCTTCCATTCAACAAAATTACACTCGAAAGTAGAACATAGCAGGCATTAAACAGGATCTCCCTGTTGAGAGGGAAGAAACATGTACCACAATTTGTGCAGCACATTGATTATTTTTAGTGACCATTGCAATAAGATTTTTAAAAATTTAAAGCAATTGAAGGAGATACGAAAACAAGAATAATTATCAAATTCCTAACATTTGTTATTCAGTAAAATAAAAGTGGTGTCCAATCTGCACTAAAAACCCATTCAATGGAGAATCTGCTTTCTGGTCATACAACCAGATGACCCTGCTCTAAACAAAAAACATTTACACACATTTAACGATTCAAATACATTACTCCACTGCGAAACAGATGAATATAAGTTATAAGGGTAAAAATCAAAAGAAGCACCTAGGAAAAGGAGGAGGTCTTTCCCAATAACACCTATACTCAGGATGCTTGGAGTGGTAGTTCCCATCCAACAAAATCACACTCCATGTTTAAACAAACATGTTGTTGTTGTTGTCTTCAGTCCTGAGACTGGTTTGATGCAGCTCTCCATGCTACTCTATCCTGTGCAAGCTGCTTCATCTCCCAGTACCTACTGCAACCTACATCCTTCTGAATCTGCTTAGTGTAGTCATCTCTCGGTCTCCCTCTACGATTTTTACCCTCCATGCTGCCCTCCAATGCTAAATTTGTGATCCCTTGATGCCTCAAAACATGTCCTACCAACTGATCCCTTCTTCTAGTCAAGTTGTGCCACAAACTTCTCTTCTCCCCAATCCTATTCAATACCTCCTCATTAGTTACGTGATCTATCCACCTTATCTTCAGTATTCTTCTGTAGCACCACATTTCGAAAGCTTCTATTCTCTTCTTGTCCAAACTAGTTATCGTCCATGTTTCACTTCCATACATGGCTACACTCCAAACAAATACTTTCAGAAACGACTTCCTGATACATAAATCTATATTCGATGTTAACAAATTTCTCTTCTTCAGAAACGCTTTCTTTGTCATTGCCAGTCTACATTTTATATCCTCTCTACTGTGACCATCATGAGTTATTATACTTCCTAAATAGCAAAACTCCTTTACTACTTTAAGTGTCTCATTTTCTAATCTAATTCCCTCAGCATCACCCAATTTAATTTGACTACATTCCATTATCCTCGTTTTGCTTTTGTTAATTTTCATCTTATATCCTCCTTTCAAGACACTGTCCATTCCGTTCAACTGCTCTTCCAAGTCCTTTGCCGTCTCTGACAGAATTACAATGTCATCGGCGAACCTCAAAGATTTTACTTCGTCTCCATGAATTTTAATACCTACTCCAAATTTTTCTTTTGTTTCCTTTACTGCTTGCTCAATATACAGATTGAATAACATTGGGGAGAGGCTACAACCCTGTCTCACTCCTTTCCCAACCACTGCTTCCCTTTCATGCCCCTCGACTCCTATTACTGCCATCTGGTTTCTGTACAAATTATAAATAGCCTTTCGCTCCCTGTATTTTACCCCTGCCACCTTTAGAATTTGAAAAAGAGTATTCCAGTCAACATTGTCAAAAGCTTTCTCTAAGTCTACAAATGCTAGAAATGTAGGTTTGCCTTTTCTTAATCTTTCTTCTAAGATAAGTCGTAAGGTCAGTATTGCCTCACGTGTTCCAACATTTCGACGGAATCCAAACTCATCTTCCCCGAGGTCTGCATCTACCAGTTTTTCCATTCATCTGTAAAGAATTCGCGTTAGTATTTTGCAGCCGTGGCTTATTAAACTGATAGTTCGGTAATTTTCACATCTGTCAGCACCTGCTTTCTTTGGGATTGGAATTATTATATTCTTTTTGAAGTCTGAGGGTATTTCTCCTGTCTCATACATCTTGCTCACCAGCTGGTAGAGTTTTGTCATGACTGGCTCTCCCAAGGCCGTCAGTAGTTCTAATGGAATGTTGTCTACTCCGGGGGCCTTGTTTCAACTCAGTTCTTTCAGTGCTCTGTCAAACTCTTCACGCAGTATCGTATCTCCCATTTCGTCTTCATCTACATCCTCTTCTATTTCCATAATATTGTCCTCAAGTACATCGCCCTTGTATAAACCTTCTATATACTCCTTCCACCTTTCTGCCTTCCCTTCTTTGCTTAGAACTGGGCTGCCATCTGAGCTCTTGATATTCATACATGTGATTCTCTTCCCTCCAAAGGTCTCTTTAATTTTCCTGTAGGCAGTATCTATCTTACGCCTAGTGAGATAAGCTTCTACATCGTTACATTTGTCCTCTAGCCATCCCTGTTTAGCCATTTTGCACTGCCTGTCGATCTCATTTTTGAGACGTTTGTATTCCTTTTTGCCTGCTTCATTTACTGCATTTTTATATTTTCTACTTTCATCAATTAAATTCAATATTTCTTCTGTTACCCAAGGATTTCTAGCAGCCCTCGTCTTTGTACCTACTTTATCCTCTGCTGCCTTCACTACTACATCCCTCAGAGCTACCCATTCTTCTTCTACTGTATTTCTTTCCCCTATTCCTGTCAATTGTTCCCTTATGGTCTCTCTGAAACTCTGTACAACCTCTGGTTCTTTCAGTTTATCCAGGTCCCATCTCCTTAATTTCCCACATTTTTGCAGTTTCTTCAGTTTTAATCTACAGGTCATAACCAATAGATTGTGGTCAGAGTCCACATCTGCCCTGGAAATGTCTTACAACTTAAAACCTGGTTCCTAAATATCTGTCTTACCATTATATAATCTATCTGATACCTTTTAGTATCTCCAGGGTTCTTCCACGTATACAACCTTCTTTCATGATTCTTAAACCAAGTGTTAGCTATGATTAAGTTGTGCTCTGTGCAAAATTCTACTAGGCGGCTTCCTCTTTCATTTCTTAGCCCCAATCCATATTCACCTACTATGTTTCCTTCTCTCCCTTTTCCTACACTCGAATTCCAGTCACCCATTACTATTAAATTTTCGTCTCCCTTCACTATCTGAATAATTTCTTTTATTTCATCGTACATTTCTTCAATTTCTTCATCATCTGCAGAGCTAGTTGGCATATAAACTTGTACTACTGTAGTAGGTGTGGGCTTCGTATCTATCTTGGCCACAATAATGCGTTCACTATGCTGTTTGTAGTAGCTTACCCGCATTCCTATTTTCCTATTCATTATTAAACCTACTCCTGCATTACCCCTATTTGATTTTGTGTTTATAACCCTGTAGTCACCTGACCAGAAGTCTTGTTCCTCCTGCCACCGGACTTCACTAATTCCCACTATATCTAACTTTAACCTATCCATTTCCCTTTTTAAATTTTCTAACCTACCTGCCCGATTAAGGGATCTGACATTCCACGCTCCGATCCATAGGACGCCAGTTTTCTTTCTCCTGATAACGACATCCTCCTGAGTAGTCCCCGCCCGGAGATCCGAATGGTGGACTATTTTACCTCCGGAATATTTTACCCAAGAGGATGCCATCATCATTTAATCATACAGTAAAGCTGCATGTCCTCGGGAAAAATTACGGCTGTAGTTTCCCCTTGCTTTCAGCCGTTCGCAGTACCAGCACAGCAAGGCCGATCTGGATAATGTTGCAAAGCCAGATCAGTCAATCATCCAGACTGTTGCCCCTGCAACTACTGAAAAGGCTGCTGCCCCTCTTCAGGAACCACACGTTTGTCTGGCCTCTCAACAGATACCCCTCCGTTGTGGTTGTACCTACGGTACGGCCATCTGTATCGCTGAAACACGCAAGCCTCCCCACCAACGGCAAGGTCCATGGTTCATGGGGGGAGCACACATAGCAGTCATGAAACAGAATCTCCCTGTTGAGAGGCAAGAAACATGTACCACAATCTGTGCATGTGGTGTCAAATATGCACCAAAAGAAGATTGAATGGGGAATCTGCTTTCTGGCCATACAACCAGATGACCCTGTTGTAATTAACAAACATTTACAAACATTTCACGATTCAAATATATTATACCACTGAGAAATTGATGAATATATGTGATGAGGGTAACAATCAAAACAAGGACTCAGCAAAAGAAAGATGTCTTTCCTAATAACTACAATTGTCAGAATGCTCGGAGTAATGCTTCCCATCCAACAAAATCACACTCGAAATTAGAACACAGCAGGCATTAAACGGAAACTCCCTGTTGAGAGGGAAGAAACATGTACCACAATTTGTGCAGCACATTTATTATTTTTAGTGACCATTGCAATAATATTTTTAAAAATATAAAGCAAATGAAGGAGATACCTAAACAAGAAGATTTATCAAATTCCGAACATTCGTTATTCAGTAATGTGCATGTGGTGTCCAATCTGCATCAAAAGACCATTGAATAGAGAATCTGCTTTCTGGCCATACAACCAGATGACCCTGCTGTAAACAACAAACATTTACCAACATTTCACGAATCAAATACATTATCCATTGTGAAATTGACGAATATAAGTGATAAAGGTATCAATCAAAGGAAGCACCTAGCAAAAGAAAACAGTATTTCTAATAACTCCAATCGTCAAAACACTCGGAGTGGTGATTTCCATCCAACATAATCACACTTGATGTTTGAATAAACATAGCAGTCATGAAACGGAATCTCCCTGTTGAGAGAGAAGAAACATGTACCACAATTTGTGCAGCACATTGATTATTGTTAGTGACCATTGCAATAAGATTTTTAAAAATTTAAAGCAATTGAAGGAGATACGAAAACAAGAATAATTATCAAATTCCTAACATTTGTTATACAGTAAAATGCAAGTGGTGTCCAATCTGCACTAAAAACCCATTGAATGGATAATCTGCTTTCTGATCATACAACAAGATGATCCTGCTATAAACAAAAAACATTTACACACATTTAACGATTCAAAAACATTACTCCACTGCTAAACAGATGAATATAAGTTATAAGGGTAAAATCAAAAGAAGCACCTACGAAAAGAAAGAGGTCTTTCCCAATAACACCTATACTCACGTTGCTTGGTGAGGTAGTTCCCATCCAACAAAATCACACTCCATGTTTGAACAAACATAGCAGTCATGAAACATAATCTCCCTGTTGAGAGGCAAGAAACATGTACCACAATCTGTGCATGTGGTGTCAAATATGCACCAAAAGACGATTGAATGGGGAATCTGCTTTCTGGCCATACAACCAGATAACCCTGCTCTAATTAACAAACATTTACCCACATTTCACGATTCAAATATATTATTCCAGTGTGAAATTAATGAATATATGTGATAAGGGTAACAATCAAAACAAGGACTCAGCAAAAGAAAGAAGTCATTGCTAATAACTCCAATTGTCAGAATGCTCGAAGTAGTGCTTCCCATCCAACAAAATTACACTCAAAAGTAGAACAAACATAGCAGGCATTAAACAGAATTTCGCTGTTGAGAGGAAAGAAACATGTTCCATAATTTGTGCAGCACATTGATTATATTTAGTGACCATTGCAATAAAATTTTTAAAAATTTAAAGCAATTGAAGGAGATACGAAAACAAGAATAATTATCAAATTCCTAACATTTGTTATTCAGTAAAATGCAAGTGGTGTCCAATCTGCACCAAAAAGCCATTGAATGGATAATCTGCTTTCTGGTCATACAACAAGATGACCCTGCTATAAAAAAAAAAAAAAAAAAAAAAAAAAAAAAAAAAAAAAAAAAAAAAAAAAAAAAAAAAAAAAAAAACATTTACACACATTTAACAAATAAAAAACATAACTCCACTGCGAAGCAGATGAATATAAGTTATAAGGGTAACAATCAAAAGAAGCACCTAGGAAAAGAAAGAGGTCTTTCCCACTAACTCCTACACTCAGGATGCTTGGAGTAGTAGTTCCCATCCAACAAAATCACACTCCATGTTTGAACAAACATAGCAGTCATGAAACAGAATCTCCCTGTTGAGAGGCAAGAAATATGTACCACAATTTGTGCATGTGGTGTCAAATATGCACCAAAAGACGATTGAATGGGGAATCTGCTTTCTGGCCATACAACCAGATGACCTTGCTGTAATCAACAATCATTTACCCACATTTCACGATTCAAATATATTATTCCACTGTGAAATTGATGAATATATGTGATGAGGGTAACAATCAAAACAAGGACTCATCAAAAGAAAGATGTCTTTCCTAATAACTACAATTGTCAGAATGCTCGGAGTAGTGCTTCCCATCCAACAAAATCACACTCGAAATTAGAACATAGCAGGCATTAAACGGAATCTCCCTGTTGAGAGGGAAGAAACCTGTACCACAATTTGTGCAGCACATGTATTATTTTAGTGACCACTGCAATAATATTTCTAAAAATAAAAAGCAAATGAAGGAGATAACTCAATAAGCAGATTTATCAAATTCTGAACATTCGTTATTCAGTAAAGTGCATGTGGTGTCCAATCTGCACCAAAAGACCACTGAATAGAGAATCTGCTTTCTGGCCATACAACCAGATGACCCTGCTGTAAACAACAAACATTTACCCACATTTCACGAATCAAATACATTACTCCACTGTGAAATCGACGAATATAAGTGATAAAGGTATCAATCAAAGGAAGCACCTAGCAAAAGAAAACAGTATTTCTAATAACTCCAATCGTCACAATGCTCGGAGTGGTGATTTCCATCCAACAAAATCACACTCGATGTTTGAATAAACATAGCAGTCATGAAACGGAATCTCCCTGTTGACAGAGAAGAAAGGTGTACCACAATTTGTGCAGCACATTGATTATTTTTAGTGACCATTGCAATAAGATTTTTAAAAATTTAAAGCAATTGAAGGAGATACGAAAACAAGACTGTCAAATTCCTAACATTTGTTATTCAGTAAAATGCAAGTGGTGTCCAATCTGCACTAAAAACTCATTGAATGGAGAATCTGCTTTCTGGCCATACAACCAGATAACCCTGCTGTAATCAACAAACATTTACCCACATTTCACGATTCAAATATATTATTCCACTGTGAAATTGACGAATATATGTGATGAGGGTAACAATCAAAACAAGGACTCAGCAAAAGAAAGAAGGCTTTCCTAATAACTCCAATTGTCAGAATGCTCGGAGTAGTGCTTCCATCCAACAAAATTACACTCGAAAGTAGAACATAGCAGGCATTAAACGGAATCTCCCTGTTGAGAGGGAAGAAACATGTTCCACAAATTCTGCAGCACATTGATTACTTTTAGTGACTCTTGCAAGAAAATTTTTAAAAATAAAATGCAAATGAAGGAGATACCTAAACAAGAAGATTTATCAAATTCTGAACATTTGTTATTCAGTAAAGTGCATGTGATGTCCAATCTGCACCAAAAGACCGTTGAATAGAGAATCTGGTTTCTGGCCATACAACCAGATGACCCTGCTGTAAACAACAAACATTACCCACATTTCACGAAAAAAATACATTACTCCACTGTGAAATTGAAGAATATAAGTGATAAAAGTATCAATCAAAGGAAGCACCTAGCAAAAGAAAACAGCATATCTAATAACTCCAATCGTCAGAACGCTCGGAGTGGTGATTTCCATCCAACATAATCACACTCGATGTTTGAATAAACATAGCAGTCATGAAACGGAAACTCCCTGTTATGAGAGAAGAAACATGTACCACAATTTGTGCAGTACATTGATTATTCTTAGTGACCATTGCAATTAGATTTTTAAAAATTTAAAGCAATTGGAGGAGATATGAAAAAAAGAATAATTATCAAAATCCTAACATATGTTATTCAGTAAAATGCAAGTGGTGTCCAATCTGCACCAAAAATCCATTGAATGGAGAATCTGCTTTCTGGTCATACAACCAGATGACCCTGCTGTAAACAACAAACTTTTACCCACATTTCACGAATCAAATACATTACTCCACTGTGAAATTGACGAATATAAGTGATAAAGGTATCAATCAAAGGAAGCACCTAGCAAAAGAAAACAGTATTTCTAATAACTCCAATCGTCAGAACGCTCGGAGTGGTGATTTCCATCCAACATAAACACACTTGATGTTTGAATAAACATAGCAGTCATGAAATGGAATCTCCCTGTTGAGAGAGAAGAAACATGTACCACAATTTGTGCAGCACATTGATTATTTTTTGTGACCATTGCAATAAGATTTTTAAAAATTTAAAGCAATTGAAGGAGATACGAAAACAAGAATAATTATCAAATTCCTAACATTTGTTATTCAGTAAAATGCAAGTGGTGTCCAATCTGCACTAAAAACCCATTGAATGGAGAATCTGATTTATGGTCATACAACCAGATGACCCTGCTCTAAACAAAAAACATTTACACACATTTAACAATTCAAATACATTACTCCACTATGAAACAGATGAATATAACTTATAAGGGTAACAATCAAAAGAACCACCTAGGAAAAGAAAGAGATCTTTCCTAATAATTGCAATACTCAGAATGCTTGGAGTGGTAGTTCCCATCCAAAAAAATCACACTCCATGTTTGAACAAACATAGCAGTCATGAAACAGGATCTCCCTGTTGAGAGGCAAGAAACATGTACCACAATTTGTGCATGTGGTGTCAGATATGCACCAAAAGACTATTGAATGGGGAATCTGCTTTCTGGCCATACAACCAGATGACCTTGCTGTAATCAACAATCATTTACCCACATTTCACGATTCACATATATTATTCCACTGTGTAATTGATGAATATATGTGATGAGGGTAACAATCAAAACTAGGACTCAGCAAAAGAAAGAAGTCTTTCCTAATAACTCCAATTGTCAGAATGCTCGGATTAGTGCTTCCATCCAACAAAATTACACTCGAAAGTAGAACATAGCAGGCAGTAAACGGAATCTCCCTGTTGAGAGGGAAAAAACATGTACCACAATTTGTGCAGCTCATTTATTATTTTTAGTGACGATTGCAATAATATTTTTAAAAATATAAAGCAAATCAAGGAGATACCTCAACAAGAAGATTTATCAAATTCCGAACATTTGTTATTCAGTAAAGTGCATGTGGTGTGCAATCTGCACCAAAAGACCATTCAATAGAGAATCTGCTTTCTGGCCATACAACCAGATGACCCTGCTGTCAACAACAAACATTTACCCACATTTCATGTATCAAATATATTATTCCACTGTGAAACTGATGTATATATGTGATGAGGGTAACATTCAAAACTAGGACTCAGCAAAAGAAGATGTCTTTACTAATAATTCAAATTGTCAGAATGCTCGGAGTAGTGCTTCCATTCAACAAAATTACACTCGAAAGTAGAACATAGCAGGCATTAAACGCGATCTCCCTGTTGAGAGGGAAGAAACATGTACCACAATTTGTGCAGCACATTGATTATTTTTAGTGACCATTGCAATAAAATTTTTAAAAATTTAAAGCAATTGACGGAGATACGAAAACAAGAATAATTATCAAATTCCTAACATTTGTTATTCAGTAATATGCAAGTGGTGTCCAATCTGCACTAAAAACCCATTCAATGGAGAATCTGCTTTCTGGTCATACAACCAGATGACCCTGCTCTAAACAAAAAACATTTACACACATTTAACGATTCAAATACACTACTCCACTGCGAAACAGATGAATATAAGTTATAAGGGTAAAAATCAAAAGAAGCACCTAGGAAAAGGAGGAGGTCTTTCCCAATAACACCTATACTCAGGATGCTTGGAGTGGTAGTTCCCATCCAACAAAATCACACTCCATGTTTGAACAAACATGTTGTTGTTGTTGTCTTCAGTCCTGAGACTGGTTTGATGCAGCTCTCCATGCTACTCTATCCTGTGCAAGCTGCTTCATCTCCCAGTACCTACTGCAACCTACATCCTTCTGAATCTGCTTAGTGTAGTCATCTCTCGGTCTCTCTCTACGATTTTTACCATCATGAGTTATTATACTTCCTAAATAGCAAAACTCCTTTACTACTTTAAGTGTCTCATTTCCTAATCTAATTCCCTCAGCATCACCCAATTTAATTTGACTACATTCCATTATCCTCGTTTTGCTTTTGTTAATTTTCATCTTATATCCTCCTTTCAAGGCACTGTCCATTCCGTTCAACTGCTCTTCCAAGTCCTTTGCCGTCTCTGACAGAATTACAATGTCATCGGCGAACCTCAAAGATTTTACTTCGTCTCCATGAATTTTAATACCTACTCCAAATTTTTCTTTTGTTTCCTTTACTGCTTGCTCAATATACAGATTGAATAACATCGGGGAGAGGCTACAACCCTGTCTCACTCCTTTCCCAACCACTGCTTCCCTTTCATGCCCCTCGACTCTTATTACTGCCATCTGGTTTCTGTACAAATTATAAATAGCCTTTCGCTCCCTGTATTTTACCCCTGCCACCTTTAGAATTTGAAAAAGAGTATTCCAGTCAACATTGTCAAAAGCTTTCTCTAAGTCTACAAATGCTAGAAATGTAGGTTTGCCTTTTCTTAATCTTTCTTCTAAGATAAGTCGTAAGGTCAGTATTGCCTCACGTGTTCCAACATTTCGACGGAATCCAAACTCATCTTCCCCGAGGTCTGCATCTACCAGTTTTTCCATTCATCTGTAAAGAATTCGCGTTAGTATTTTGCAGCCGTGGCTTATTAAACTGATAGTTCGGTAATTTTCACATCTGTCAGCACCTGCTTTCTTTGGGATTGGAATTATTATATTCTTCTTGAAGTCTGAGGGTATTTCGCCTGTCTCATACATCTTGCTCACCAGCTGGTAGAGTTTTGTCATGACTGGCTCTCCCAAGGCCGTCAGTAGTTCTAATGGAATGTTGTCTACTCCGGGGACCTTGTTTCAACTCAGGTCTTTCAGTGCTCTGTCAAACTCTTCACGCAGTATCGTATCTCCCATTTCGTCTTCATCTACATCCTCTTCTATTTCCATAATATTGTCCTCAAGTACATCGCCCTTGTATAAACCTTCTATATACTCCTTCCACCTTTCTGCCTTCCCTTCTTTGCTTAGAACTGGGCTGCCATCTGAGCTCTTGATATTCATACACGTGATTCTCTTCCCTCCAAAGGTCTCTTTAATTTTCCTGTAGGCAGTATCTATCTTACCCCTAGTGAGATAAGCTTCTACATCGTTACATTTGTCTTCTAGCCATCCCTGTTTAGCCATTTTGCACTTCCTGTCGATCTCATTTTTGAGACGTTTGTATTCCTTTTTGCCTGCTTCATTTACTGCATTTTTATATTTTCTCCTTTCATCAATTAAATTCAATATTTCTTCTGTTACCAAAGGCTTTCTAGCAGCCCTCGTCTTTGTACCTACTTTATCCTCTGCTGCCTTCACTACTACATCCCTCAGAGCTACCCATTCTTCTTCTACTGTATTTCTTTCCCCTATTCCTGTCAATTGTTCCCTTATGGTCTCTCTGAAACTCTGTACAACCTCTGGTTCTTTCAGTTTATCCAGGTCCCATCTCCTTAATTTCCCACATTTTTGCAGTTTCTTCAGTTTTAATCTACAGGTCATAACCAATAGATTGTGGTCAGAGTCCACATCTGCCCCTGGAAATGTCTTACAACTTAAAACCTGGTTCCTAAATCTCTGTCTTACCATTATATAATCTATCTGATACCTTTTAGTATCTCCAGGGTTCTTCCACGTATACAACCTTCTTTCATGATTCTTAAACCAAGTGTTAGCTATGATTAAGTTGTGCTCTGTGCAAAATTCTACTAGGCGGCTTCCTCTTTCATTTCTTAGCCCCAATCCATATTCACCGACTATGTTTCCTTCTCTCCCTTTTCCTACACTCGAATTCCAGTCACCCATTACTATTAAATTTTCGTCTCCCTTCACTAATAATTTCTTTTATTTCATCGTACATTTCTTCAATTTCTTCATCATCTGCAGAGCTAGTTGGCATATAAACTTGTACTACTGTAGTAGGTGTGGGCTTCGTATCTATCTTGGCCACAATAATGCGTTCACTATGCTGTTTGTAGTAGCTTACCCGCATTCCTATTTTCCTATTCATTATTAAACCTACTCCTGCATTACCCCTATTTGATTTTGTGTTTATAACCATGTAGTCACCTGACCAGAAGTCTTGTTCCTCCTGCCAACGGACTTCACTAATTCCCACTATATCTAACTTCAACCTATCCATTTCCCTTTTTAAATTTTCTAACCTATCTGCCCGATTAAGGGATCTGACATTCCACGCTCCGATCCGTAGGACGCCAGTTTTCTTTCTCCTGATAACGACATCCTCCTGAGTAGTCCCCGCCCGGAGATCCGAATGGGGGACTATTTTACCTCCGGAATATTTTACCCAAGAGGATGCCATCATCATTTAATCATACAGTAAAGCTGCATGTCCTCGGGAAAAATTACGGCTGTAGTTTCCCCTTGCTTTCAGCCGTTCGCAGTACCAGTACAGCAAGGCCGATCTGGATAATGTTGCAAAGCCAGATCAGTCAATCATCCAGACTGTTGCCCCTGCAACTACTGAAAAGGCTGCTGCCCCTCTTCAGGAACCACACGTTTGTCTGGCCTAACAGATACCCCTCCGTTGTGGTTGCACCTACGGTACGGCCATCTGTATCGCTGAAACACGCAAGCCTCCCCACCAACGGCAAGGTCCATGGTTCATGGGGGGAGCACACATAGCAGTCATGAAACAGAATCTCCCTGTTGAGAGGCAAGAAACATGTACCACAATCTGTGCATGTGGTGTCAAATATGCACCAAAAGAAGATTGAATGGGGAATCTGCTTTCTGGCCATACAACCAGATGACCCTGTTGTAATTAACAAACATTTACAAACATTTCACGATTCAAATATATTATTCCACTGAGAAATTGATGAATATATGTGATGAGGGTAACAATCAAAACAAGGACTCAGCAAAAGAAAGATGTCTTTCCTAATAACTACAATTGTCAGAATGCTCGGAGTAGTGCTTCCCATCCAACAAAATCACACTCAAAATTAGAACATAGCAGGCATTAAACGGAAACTCCCTGTTGAGAGGGAAGAAACATGTACCACAATTTGTGCAGCACATTTATTATTTTTAGTGACCATTGCAATAATATTTTTAAAAATATAAAGCAAATGAAGGAGATACCTAAACAAGAAGATTTATCAAATTCCGAACATTCGTTATTCAGTAATGTGCATGTGGTGTCCAATCTGCATCAAAAGACCATTGAATAGAGAATCTGCTTTCTACTCATACAACCAGATGACCCTGCTGTAAACAACAAACATTTACCAACATTTCACGAATCAAATACATTACTCCACTGTGAAATTGACGAATATAAGTGATTAAGGTATCAATCAAAGGAAGCACCTAGCAAAAGAAAACAGTATTTCTAATAACTCCAATCGTCAGAACGTTCGGAGTGGTGATTTCCATCCAACATAATCACACTTGATGTTTGAATAAACATAGCAGTCATGAAACGGAATCTCCCTGTTGAGAGAGAAGAAACATGTACCACAATTTGTGCAGCACATTGATCATTTTTAGTGACCTTTGCAATACGATTCTTAATAATTTAAAGCAATTGAAGGAGATACGAAAACAAGAATAATTATCAAATTCCTAACATTTGTTATTCAGTAAAATGCAAGTGGTGTCCAATCTGCACTAAAAACCGATTCAATGGAGAATCTGCTTTCTGGTCATACAACCAGATGACCCTGCTCAAAACAAAAAACATTTACACACATTTAACGATTCAAATACATTACACCACTGCGAAACAGATGAATATAAGTTATAAGGGTAACAATCAAAAGAAGCACCTAGGAAAAGAAAGAGGTTTTTCCTAATAACTCCAATACTCAGGATGCTTGGAGTGGTAGTTCCCATCCAACAAAATCACACTCCATGTTTGAACAAACATAGCAGTCATAAAACAGAATCTCCCTGTTGAGAGGCAAGAAACATGTACCACAATTTGTGCATGTGGTGTCAAATATGCACCAAAAGACGATTGAATGGGGAATCTGCTTTCTGGCCATACAACCAGATGACCTTGCTGTAATCAACAATCATTTACCCACATTTCACGATTCAAATATATTATTCCACTGTGAAATTGATGAATATATGTGATGAGGGTAACAATCAAAACAAGGACTCAGCAAAAGAAAGAAGTCATTGCTAATAACTCCAATTGGCAGAATGCTCGAAGTAGTGCTTCCCATCCATCAAAATCACACTCAAAAGTAGAACAAACATAGCAGGCATTGAACAGAACTTCCCTGTTCAGGGAAGAAACATGTACCACAATTTGTGCAGCACTTTGATTATTTTTAGTGACCATTGCAATAAAATTTTTAAAAATAAAATGCAAATGAAGGAGATACCTCAACAAGAAGATTTATGAAATTCCGAACATTCGTTATTCAGTAAAGTGCATGTGGTGTCCAATCTGCACCAAAAGACCATTGAATAGAGAATCTGATTTCTGGCCATACAACCAGATGACCCTGCTGTAAACAACAAACATTTACCCACATTTCACGAATCAAATACATTACTCCACTGTGAAACTGACGAATATAAGTGATAAAGGTATCAATCAAAGGAAGCACCTAGCAAAAGAAGACAGTATTTCTAATAACTCCAATCGTCAGAACGCTCGGAGTGGTGTTTTCCATCCAACATAAGCACACTTGATGTTTGAATAAACATAGCAGTCATGAAACGGAATCTCCCTGTTGAGAGAGAAGAAACATGTACCACAATTTGTGCAGCACATTGATTATTTTTTGTGACCATTGCAATAAGATTTTTAAAAATTTAAAGCAATTGAAGGAGATACGAAAACAAGAATAATTATCAAATTCCTAACATTTGTTATTCAGTAAAATGCAAGTGGTGTCCAATCTGCACTAAATACCCATTCAATGGAGAATCTGCTTTCTGGTCATACAACCAGATGACCCTGCTCTAAACAAAAAACATTTACATACATTTAACAATTCAAATACATTACTCCACTACGAAACAGATGAATATAAGTTATAAGGGTAACAATCAAAAGAACCACCTAGGAAAATAAAGAGATCTTTCCTAATAATTCCAATACTCAGGATGCTTGGAGTGGTAGTTCCCATCCAATAAAATCACACTCCATGTTTGAACAAACATAGCAGTCATGAAACAGAATCTCCCTGTTGAGAGACAAGAAACATGTACCACAATTTGTGCATGTGGTGTCAAATATGCACCAAAAGACGATTGAATGGGGAATCTGCTTTCTGGCCATACAACCAGATGACCTTGCTGTAATCAACAATCATTTACCCACATTTCACGATTCACATATATTATTCCACTGTGTAATTGATTAATATATGTGATGAGGGTAACAAACAAAACTAGGACTCAGCAAAAGAAAGAAGTCTTTCCTAATAACTCCAATTGTCAGAATGCTCGGATTAGTGCTTCCATCCAACAAAATTACACTCGAAAGTAGAACATAGCAGGCAGTAAACGGAATCTCCCTGTTGAGAGGGAAGAAACATGTACCACAATTTGTGCAGCTCATTTATTATTTTTAGTGACGATTGCAATAATATTTTTAAAAATATAAAGCAAATCAAGGAGATACCTGAACAAGAAAAATTTATCAAATTCCGAACATTTGTTATTCAGTAAAGTGCATGTGGTGTGCAATCTGCACCAAAAGACCATTCAATAGAGAATCTGCTTTCTGGC